>NW_015506731.1:3930-16449 GCF_001515645.1 Sinocyclocheilus grahami
TGTGAAATATGATGGATGACAGACGGAAGGAGTATGAACACTGGTCCTCAGGGCTTGTCAGGCCTGGATGAGCCGACCATTAGTCTCCATTTCAGAGAGCAGCAGACATGGACACACACAAACCCACTTACTAACCAGAACACATATAGACCACAATTCTTTGAGAACTAAATGTATTGAGTTACTTTGTAATTATATTGAGGAAATAGTCATTAGTAGATGCACAGACTTTATAGACCTTAGTCAGGGTAGAGCCATATTTAATTTTTGATGGGTATGAAAATGCAGCTGTGAGGAATTGAAGTACAGTGCGTTCAGCGAATTGTACTCTTGTGCAGTATGTAAACATTCAGTTGACAAAACTTCATAAAACAGTTTTAAAAGCTGTTAAAACTAGGTGATCTCTGACCTTTATACAGTGTATGCCATAGTAGATACTGTAAGTCTATCCCTCACGGTCTCATTTTCTTCTGTTTTAAATGCAATATGGCATCTAACCTGATTAAGGTCTATTGCATCTTTGAGTTAATTCTGAGGTAAAATCTGCAAAAATGTCATTATAATGCAAAACTGTATCTTTGTTTACATTTCCGGGTTTGGAACACTATAGCAGTGTGAACTTACATAGAGGTGCATGTGAGACCTTAGCAAATATACTTTTTGTTGTTCCAGCAACAGCAAAAGAAAAATTCTACTATTGAGTCTCCATGAATTTCTAAAAAAGGAAACCTTGGAGAAATTTTTAGTATTTTAAAATTTATAATCACTCCTACCGCAGCTGTATTAGGAAGCACATCACAGCTATATTAACTATTTTAATTATTTATTTATTTGTAATTTAATGCCAAGGTAATATAACACAAAGTATAGTTATAAATATATAGTGCTTTTATTAAATGAAATGGTGAAATGTTCATTCTCAGAGCAGCTATCGAGATGATGTCCGTGTGTTCATATCCTCATATAGTGAGACAGCAGATGCTGAAAACACTGTGAGCATCACGTGAGAATGAGTTTGTGTAGAAGACACTTCACCACTCATTACATGTCATACTGTAAATTCCATTTTTATGTTTAAAGGGGGACATCTGATGCAAAATTCACTTTTACGTTTGCATATAGATGTGTCTTAGCAGTGTGTGGACACAACCACACTACAATGATAAAAATCCATTCACTCCTTTTTAATCCCCAAAAAAACCTAAAGAGTCTCAATTATCAAGTTGTTTCGATTTTGGCTGAGGAGTAATGTCTCTATGGACACCAGAGCCTCTGAGGACACAGTGGATTAGTTTTGTTTTTGATGGTAATGCACTACCCAAAAAACAGAAGAGAGGGGTGGGGTGAGCAGTAGCTCATTATCATTTAAAGAGACATGCACTGAAACGGGTCGCTATGAACAGAGCTGTTTTTGACAAGGTAAAAAGGGTCTTTCACACAGTATTGAGGAATTTTGACCAAAGTTGTTGCAGACATTTCATGAAGACCCCAAAGAATCATACCAGCTTGTCAAAAATGGGCATCCGATGTCCCCTTTAAAAAAAAAAAAGTGCACCTTTAACTATTGTAGAAATGTATCTGTGAAAACAATCCAATTTTAGCCTTAAAGGAGATCTGCTAGTGTCTGCAGTGTTTCTGCTCAGACAGTGAGTGTAGAGCACAACGCTAGCAGTTCAATTCCCAGGAAATGCAAGAATTCACAAAAATGCATACACTGAATGAAACATAAGACGCTTTGGATAAAAGCATTTGCCCTAAAGGCATAATTGTACGTTTGAATTTACTCTCTAATGAAGACAAAATAGGAGCAGACATACAGTAAATAAGGACATAATCAGCAAACCAACTTCAGCAAAATGTTACATTCTAAAACAGGTGTAATGTAAACAGGAAGATGGGAGACTGTTTCACTTGAATGGAAGTCAATGGAAGAGATGCTTCAGTACTCCGATTAAACTGCTTTTGTGTGGAAACAGTTTGCTGTGCTAATCTTTGCTAAACTTTAACATGTTTTGCAGCTATTCTTCAACATGTGGTGCATGAAAATCACTTTGGAGTGAGCTATAACTGGAGTTTGCTACGGAAAATCTAGTTTATATTTCATAAATAGAGTTGCTGTTACTCCGATATCCTCTTTCTGATGTCCAGCCTTGATCAACCACAAATACCCATGTTTTTCTGGCAAGCAAACACTATGAAGGGCAGCTAAATTGTCCTTTAAGTCCTTGTGTACCAACATAAATTATCTCAAGCATGTTGATGACCCATATTTGAACTTGATATACAATAAATCTCCTCATTTTGCGATGCATTAAACATCTCTGTGCAAACAATGTATGCAACAGTGAGTTTTATGAATCCGCTCATTCATATGCAAATAGTCTTGTGCGTTTACAGGCGTTGATATGATAAAAAGGAGCCAACGGCTAAAATCATTATCTCAATTCTATCCTTGTCGTCATGAGAATTGTCTTAAAGGTTCATAAATAACTCATGTCTAAAGGTCCTTTCTCTCTAGAAACCCTTTCAGTTCAGCTGTTATTTTGAAGATCTGTGGCATCCATTGCTTTAATGATAGTGTAGAAAGAAGAAAGGTGACAGACACATATAGGGCAATCTAAAAGATCCCTGCGTCTTGTTTTCTTTGTTGTGACTAATGCCGGAGAAAAAGATTGCTTCACTCGGAACATGTTTGGATTATGCAGCAAGCAAAGAAGAAAGACAAAAGAAATAAAGCGAGCAAGTGAGAGGAACAGAGGATGAGCTGGAGGAGAACAGATCATGAAAGAGAGAGAAAGAGGGGGAGAGAGTATGTGAATCAACATAGGTTACACCTTATCTGCTGTAGATAATGTTCTCAAGTCCTCTCACTGTCAACATTTTATGAATGACAGAATCATCTGATAAAATGAGCAGAACCTATTGATCCAAATAAGAAGCCATTAGAGAGAGAGAGAGAGAGAGAGAGAGAGAGAAAGCACACTTAAATAAAAAAAACAGACAGAGACAGGTTCAGACATTGAAATCTGGCATTTAAAATCAAATTTAAACCTGGAAATAAACTTTTTTTTATTAGGTCACTAATAGAAGAGAAGAGAACTGCATTTTTGATGTTGATCATGAGTCTTTGTACAGACAGTCAGATGTTCTTGCTCAGGATACATGAATAATCTCAAATCATGCCGGATCATCGGGTTTGACACAAATCTGAGCAGTTCATGCAGCTTGAGTGCTGCTGCTATTAAAGCAAAAGGGAGACAAATCAAAGTATTACAGATATAAAGATATTCTGAATTGATATTCCAAATCTAAATTGATTTGTAATTAAAAATATCACTCAAATTGTCACTCAAAACATCATTTTAAAACTTTGAATAGTCTGCCTCTGTTAAAAACAATTACAAAATTTGAACAATGCGTAAGGAGAAATAAACTAATTCTGCTTCCAAGTTCAGTCAGGTATATGTTATTTCGAATAAAAATAACACGGAAAAAGTATAAACGCAAAGAATTCTACTCTAGAATTCCAATAAGCTCAGTAACTACATCCCAATTCAGAATGTTCTAAATTACTCCGTGCTATCACTTATAGATGGTATGTTAAGAAAATAATAATAAAAAATCATTAAGCAAACAGTGAAAGGTTTACGCCTATTGTCTATATGCTTTATGCTTATTGTCTATAAGATTTATGCTCATTGTCTATAAACTGTTCCGCACCATTCTACAAAAAATTTTGAAATACAGCATGTAAAATTCTGTGGTGTAAAGTATTACTGTACTTCAGTGTCTTTTTGATCCTACATTTTTGATCCTAAGCATCTTTGAGCCACCACTGAGTACAAGTAAAATACTTACTGCAAGTATTGTTAAAATCAGATACTCGAACCGTTTACTCAAGTCATATTGGAATTGGTGACTAGTAACTTGTAATGGAGTAATTTTCGCAGTAAGGTATTTATACTTTTACTTACGTATGGTTTTCAGGTACTCTTTGCACCTTAAATAAAATTACAATAACTTTGCAAAATCATTCAGTATACCATTCCCATTAAACATGCCTTCTGCAATTTTCAAACTTATACGCCCCTTGTGATGTCACAACTCAGCAACTCGTGTATCATTTAGTATTCTGAGTTTCCCACTTCATTTTGTCCTTCATGTGCTCAGAACTAATAATTATGGTATTTCACTTGAAGGATATTTTAATTATTTTTAAAGATACACATCTTTTCTTAAGGATGCTTTCATATAGTTTTACTGCACAATTTAAATGAACAAAAATTATTTTTACAGTAAGGATCTCAGGAATGCCTTCCAAGGAGAATACCTGCAGAA
Organism: Sinocyclocheilus grahami; assembly: GCF_001515645.1. Classification (NCBI taxonomy): domain Eukaryota; kingdom Metazoa; phylum Chordata; class Actinopteri; order Cypriniformes; family Cyprinidae; genus Sinocyclocheilus; species Sinocyclocheilus grahami. Next base: position 8,269 of record NW_015506731.1, read on the forward strand.
AACTTCACATTCCCCTGCTTCTCAATGGTAGATGTGTGGCTGGGTTACAGCATCTACCAGCAGGAGCTAAATGGGCCATGCTAACCAGTCAAGCCTTGATCTCTGGGGTGTTCAGGGTCAGGGATTTGAGGACCAAGGCATTTGGCAGATTGTGCCTCCCTAGCAAGGATCCATCGATTAGGCCTGAAAAATCAGGATGAAGAGTGGCACACAGAAGGACCGACTGAACATGGATCAATTTTTCTGGCTGATAAGCCATCCTCTCCTGGCATGCCCTTTGGCCTCTTTTCCTGGTGGCTGGATTTCAACAGCTGAAAAATTGACATTGGAGGAAACGACTCAGTCCAGAAAGGCCAAGACCTTTCGCAAAATGTCAGCCTATTAAATAACCCACAGAAATGTGGACGTGTATGTAAAATGCCACAGCATTGTACGGCATGTCTTTTTCATTGTTAATTCCCCACGGTGGGGAAATTTGACTTGACTTGCTTTTAGAGTTGCAAGTCTGCCTGTTAATTTTCATTCAGTGAAAAGGGTAGAGGTTTCATCTGCAGTGTCTGGTTGATAGCGTTGTCCACTGACATTAAGATGCGGTTTAAGAGACTTCAAATACATTATCTTAATACAAAGCATAATGAAATTGGAAACCAGAACCTCTGCGATAAAAGCAGGAGAGGTCTCCATTTCAGAAAAATAAAAATACTAATAATTTATTTATTTACATATAATCTGTTTATTTTAATGTATTTATTATATATATATATAATAATATATTTTAATTTAAAATACTATACATTATATAAATATAATATTAACATTAATATATAATATTACGTATTACTCTTATACTACATTATATTACATATTTAAAAAATCCAAAGTTTAATATGCAGATACTAACCAGCTAACCATCTGTTCACCAATGGCAGATGGTGGGAGGAGTGTTCTGGAAAACTTGAATCTGGAAAACAATTATGTTCTGTTACACTACTGGCACAAAAATCTCACATAGCACCAATTCTCAGTCAGACCTTTTATGAACTTTATTATGTCAAAAATATAATGCCTTCATTTGCTTTCCACTAAAATAGGAGTTTTGATTGTTAATTTGAATTGCATTTATCCATGGTTCTCAGGAAAAAAAAAGTTGAAATAAAACCTGGGATGAAAGGAATCCAAAGGGAGGGCAAGATTAATTCAATCTGCCCACTCTAAATTAACTGAAAAGAGCTTAGATATATCTGACAGCCTGTAATGATCTATTTAATACACATGTGATGGGAAAAGTGTGATACGATGCTCTCATGTCAAATAAACTGCTCAGACAAAGGGGCTTTGATTAAAAGCTGTTTTTTAATGAATTCTTTGATTTCCTAATCATGAACGGAAACTGCAGTCCTGTCAACAAACTAAAATTAGATCAAGGGAAGTCTGACTTCCCTTCAATGAACTCTTTACAAATCAAGTGCATATCAAGCCATTTGTGTGTTTTCATGACAAGGTCATTTAGGATTCATAATGTAAAACATTAAATAAGTATTTCAAAACATCATGAAAAGTCATGACTCAAGGTCAGGATGGTTGAACGTGGACGATCAGAGCAGCTCTTGTGAGAATCTCTCTACTCTATTAAGTGAGAAATCGTTTTGGCATCATAAATGAGCAAATCATCGAAACGGCCCATTTTCCCATCATGAAAGTAATACAGATATCAAAGGTGGGCTGAGCACAATATCATATTTGTAAAATTGTGTCATCTCACATCAGCGTGGAGGTTCATCTCTGTGAGTAAGACTAATGAAGCTAGTTTCGCTGTTCCAAATGTGTCTCAGCTTTAGTGTTTAACAGGAAGATATTAGCTATAATGGCTGGTAAAAATCCTGAAAAACAGAAACTTTACACTAATGAACTGTAAACAATTCAAATATAGATCTATGAAGCTGAAATTATAATGCAATGAAAATGTTGGAGAATCAATCTGAGTATTAGAAGCACAGAAAGAGAAATAAACTCCTATTTCAAGAGGCAGCTGAATTAACTATCTTTTCCTCAAGGTGACATTAAGCCATGTTGCCATGGCAAAAACATCAGCATTATGTTTCACCACAATACTGTAAGGCATTGTGAATCTTTGCATATTCTGACTTTTTTTTTTCAGCAAGCAACAAATACATCGAAAGTATTATATAAATATATAATAAAATTGGTGCCATGACCCCATTTGTTACAAACACCAATAATCAATTTGGCTGTAACCTTAAGGTGAATGAAGATTTTAATGTTACTCCCATGCTATCTAGGATATTTCTTATTTTATGAAGCCAATACAACGTTATTTCATTATGCAACCAGAGAAAAGAAACATCTGGGGTAACGTGTTTATACTTTTTTTGTTTTTTTCGCAAATATCAGCAGTAAAGCCTGAAATAGGGCAAAGGCGGCCAGGGCGCTTTCATCCCAACAAATGAAAAACAGCGTAAGCGAGGTATCCACTACCCCAGATCTCTTCTATCTCGACTTGAGTGGAGTCAAGTGCACCAAATCCAGTTTAACCTCAGGGTGAAGCCAGACTGTCATGCAACACATTTGAGATAAAACAGGGGCAGTGATGAGGTGCTTCATCTTTGACTAATCTGATATTTCAGCGAGGACTCTTCTGAGGAGGTGGGAGGACATGAAGGATGGTGGAAGGGATTGAGAAGCATGCCAGTGGGCTTAAACACACAGTACGTGGGGGAAGATAACATCACCCAGGTTAGAAGAGATAATCCACTGATCTGATATTGTAGACAGACCTCTTAGACCACCACAAGTATTTAAGCAAAATAGAGAGAGTTTAGTGAGACTTAATTATATCATTTGCAAATCAACAAATAAACTGCATGTATTTATTTATAATATAATATAATATAATATTTTTAATTTGCTGTGTTTCTCTGATTGGTAGATATTTCTCTTTCATTCATGGATAGAGTAGTTCATCCATTGCACAGTAAAATGGATATAAAATTGAAAATTAACTTATTTCTTATTATCTATTATTTCTTATTCTTATCTATCAATGGGAGGGAGAGTCTCCTCATCAAAAGCATTAAAAACGTGTACAAATTCATGAGTGTAATATATGTATAAATTAGTGTAATAAATGTATATTACCACAGAGAAAGCCACAAATGTCCAATTTTGATTTCATGGATTCTTTAAAAGGCGTTTATCCCTTAAAAAATAAAATAAGATATCAAACATGATAAAATCACATTCAGACTGCAACAGATTAAGTTAACACTGCAGTTTAGTTTCATTGGCACATTTACGGAGCAAATGACTCTGTACTTTTCCAGAAAGAGATTTTGTCATTTGCTTCTTTTCTGCAGATTGTAAGGCATCGTTGTGACTCATTCTCTCCTGAGCCAAGAACAGGAATTATAGCACAGCATAGGCCCCCAGTGTTTCTGTTCTCTTTCCTGAATCTGTGTCGCAGATATGGGACACACTGAGAATACATCTGACATCCCAAGGAATATCAAAATAAATAAATAAACAAAAGGAAATAAAAGAAATATGGAACATTGCCAGATGAACACGCTACAAGGCTCATGTGTGAGATTTTTCAGTGCAAACCTAGTTTTGTACACCAAGATGAGTTTTCTCACGAACACTGTACTGTATAAACTATGCAAGAGTCTATTTAAGAGGTCAAAATGTCTCTCATTTTTATACAAATTAGATTACTAGTCTTATACTAATTGATATTCAAACAACAAAAATGAGGTGACATTTTATTTAAGGTCTGGCGTTTTACCAATAGACATTTTTATTGTTTTTTTATATTATTTATTCAAGAAAAATATATTATACACACACACACACATAGTCTTGCATATGTGGTTTACGGGGACTCTCCATAGGCGTAATGGTTTTTATACTGTACAAACTGCATTTTCTTTCGCCCTACACCTAAATCTACCCCTCACAGAAAACTACTGGCAATTTTTTATTTCATAAAACACAATTTAGTATGTTTTTTAAGCCTTTTGGTTTATGAGGAGTGAGGACACAGGAAGTGTCCTCATAAACCATGTTTACGTTGTAATACCCATGTCATTATACACATTTGTGTCCTCATAAACCATATATACCAGAACACACACACACACTATATGGACAAAATAGGGACATACCTGCTAATTATTGAATTCACATGCTTCAATCAGACCCATTGCCACAGGTGTATAAAATCAAGCACCATTTGTGAGAAAAAAAGGGGGTTGTTCCGAAGAGCTCACTGAATTCAAGCATGGTAGTCATAGAATGCTAGATATTACACAGCAACTGTAAGTGGCATTACTGGAAAGTGGAAGCATTTAGGAACAGCAGCAGCTCAGCCCCGAAGCAGAAGACCACGTAAAATAATTGGACCAGTAGATGACGCAGACCAGATTCAAACCCACATTTCCCACATTAACACCATGGATACATTTGCCACACCACGGCTCTGACCTTTGTAAGCCATATTACATTTTATATTAATTTTGTATTATGTGAGAACAGTGAAACAAGAGTGATACAAGATACATTAAACTTGCACAGTATAGGAAAGAGGTTGCCAGTGATAGCAGGAAAAATTATACGGTTTAGCGATATGATATGGAAATATTTAAAAGCAAGTCTCAATGGACCATTCAGAATCAATATTTGGTAATATATGCTGTCTTGTTTAGCAGACAGACAGTTAGTAGCATAGCATAGCAGAACTAGCACGGCATTTGCCCTATTGATGCCCATTCATAGTGACACATCCACAGTGTACAGTTAAGAAATGATGCTAACCTTTCCTAAAGCATGCGTATCATAGATTTCATTATCAGGATTCTTGCTCTAAATCATCCAGCCTTAGTATCATCTGATAAAGACACAAGTGACATATTGGCTCAGGAACAAATCTGGCGCTTGTATTATCCAATCTGCTTGCTAATAAAAATGTAAGAACATATTAGGCTTAAGTCCAACAAGCGAACTCAGCATAAAGACACTGCCGCGTTGCTTCACCTCTTGACCCAGAACTATGGCAGCATGTTATTATATACGTGAGGGGAATGCAGGCAATATAAAAATAAAAGACTTAGCCAGACATGGCCAATGCTTCTAAAACGGACTGAATCAAAATATAAGGTTATTATGAGTAAAGCCTAAGAGATTGATTTCAGTTAGGAAGATACAGTGGGTACGGAAAGTATTCAGACCCCCTTAAATTTTCAAATCCCGGGTTCAACGGTGAAAGGCATTCAGTTTGAAATGGATTCTACTTTATTTTTTGTATTGTCGCCTATTATGAAACAACATCATTTTAGTTTTCATGAGCCTCAGTAGCATTTTATTTATTTTTTTCATTCTTTGGATTTATCCAAAGCAGCATATAGGTGAATGACAGGTCTGAAAAAATATATTTAAGAAGTAGTTTAAAACACATGTGCCAAGTTGTACGAGTGAGTGTATAATAGTTATTTCAAGAATTTCAAAAATTAAAGAGAAAACGTTGTTGTTGTTATTATTATTATTATTATTATTATTAATTCATAAATATTAGATTTTAGGCAGTTGCAACCCTTGACATTTCACTCAAACTAACCATGTAATGTCTTAAAATTGTCATTATCCAATACAATCTGTTATTTTAAGAGATTTGTTTCTGTTTTATCTCTTTTCTGCATTTTGCTTGCACCACACAACTCTAATTTGCCAAAGTTTTAAAATATTAACATTCAGTGAAGCAGTTTTTCTAAAATTAATTTAACAATTTACAGTGGTTTTATTCTCTTAATATATATATATATATATACATATATATATATATATATATATACATATATTTTTTTTTTTATATATATAATTTCAGGACAGATGTATCACCCTAACTTTTTTGACTTATAACTCCTCAGAAAAAATTTAAAAAATTAAAAAATCGGAATTTAAATTCCCAAATCAACAACATGTTCATCATAGAAAAAGGTATTTAAGTCGATGTATGTATTAATTGCATTAATCGCATTGCATTTAACGTATTTCTGTACAAATTAATATACGTGACTGACCCGTATACTTTGTGTTTGAACACACATGCATGCACACGTTATTTAAAAGTATTATGTAAATCCTTGATCAAGTAACTATAGATGAATCCATCACACAAGCAGGTATGCATTATTAGAGGATTTAATACATTGTGATAAAACGAATGAAAATAACGATGATTTGCATTTCAAATTATGCCTTTAAAGACTAATTGGTAATAGTGAAGGCTGGTTGATCCCAGTAATAATGAAATGATAATCTCCTGAATATGTGGGCTACATCAACATGCTTTAGAGTCATTTACTGGATTTAACAAAAATTAAGGAAAATGCTGCCAAGAATATTCTGTCCTATTAAAAGGAAGCTCATTAAACATCCTTAAATCATGCAAATCACTGATATGAAAGGTATTTAAATCTAATAAGTGGTTATAAAAATGGAGCCAGCATAATATGAAATGAGTTAATACTAAAGTCACCATACGCAACTGAAAACATAACACACTTTGGCACAACCTAAAGATAGTGATATTGATACTTTAAGACTTAAAAGATATGCTGTAAACAAAAATGGCGAAAGCCCAAAAATAACAAGTAAGATAAGAGAAGAGCTTTACTATACTCCAATCAGAGTTAAATCTTCCTGTTATATACTGAGGGAAAAACCAAGGCTATGGCTCGGAGAGGCTGTGCAAACACTCATGAGATCTCCTCATCAGCAGGATGCTAATCTGTTGGTTTTGGCTTACTCAGTTGCTAGGAAATGACAATGTTACAATGTTTGGCAAACTAGTTTGTCACATCGCAGCTGTGGGAAGCCGTGAGAGAAAGAAATGTATTCTAATGTACCACATCCATTAGGAAAGAGGAGAGGGAGAGGGTTATAGGATTTACATTAACAGATTATTTAGGCTCTGCATCACTTCTTTCTGTCGGACAGAAATTCCATATAGATCGTACTCATTCTGATTTTTTTTTCTATTGCACCGTTTATATGATGGATCTGTCACATGGATTGTGTACTGCTTTTTGGGATGCAGGTGTCTAAATTCTATTTAGTAAATACACTTTCTGGTTAATTGAACATTTCTGTAGAGAGAAATTCCATATAGATTGTACTCATTCTGATTTTTTTTTCTATTGCACCGTTTATATGATGGATTTTGGTTCCAAACGATCTGTCACATGGATTGTGTACTGCTTTTTGGGATGCAGGTGTCTAAATTCTATTTAGTAAATACACTTTCTGGTTAATTGAACATTTCTGTATTCTGCCAGATTATTTTGTACAAATTCAAAGTAGAGATGCACAATATACTGGAACCCTACTGGCTGGTTATCGTCTAATATTAGATGTTTTGTCCTTTATTGGCATTGGTCGATATTGCATAAATATTGGCTAATATTGTATATTTAATTGTGCACTCTAATTTGCCAAATCTTTACATTTAGATTATGCTGTAGTCTAAAGTTCTTAAAAAGTGAATCTTCACAATCAAATAATAAATTAATAATTTAATAACAGTTAAAGGCAATCTTTAGCTAATCTCAAAGTTAATATTTATTTTTTTATGCTGCACATTACTTATATCATTTACATCATTATATGATATATTTATATAATTTACAGTACATATTTTTGAATACATGAATAAATTAAATAAATTAAATATATATACATTTTGAAATAAAAAGTAATATACATTTTAATTTCTGCAATTTACTGGTTAGTGGCCGTAAAAAATATTGTGTATAAAATATTGTGCATCCCTTGTATTTCACTATATAGGTAGTGAACGTCCTGTAGAAAATGGAATTTTATTATAGAAACAATTCAATGAATTAGAAATAAAGACCAATATCAATGTTTTTCTGTAATATACTGCTTAATGGAGATAAGACACAAAATATTATTATTAGTAGTAGTAGTAGTAGTAGTATTGGTCAGAATTGTACTACTGTGGATCCCCTTGTCTTGTCTTGACTCCCTACAGGTAGAGAACTCACTGTACAAAATTGATATTTTTACAAAAATCTATAGTTAAAGACCAATATCAACGTTGTATGTATATAAATTAAGTATATTAATTATAATATACTAATATATAAT
>NW_015506731.1:17169-21613 GCF_001515645.1 Sinocyclocheilus grahami
CTCTATATATTTTATATATATATATATATATATATATATATATATATATATATATATATATATATATATATACTGTATATTCCAATAATTTTGCAATGCAAATTTTGCACTGTGTTAAATGGAAGAGGTCAGGAAAATACTGTTCAATAAAAGACATTACTCAAGCTAATGGAGTTAGTTGTACTCAACATGTTTGAGTCAGTTGCCACAAAATTTTTAAGTTTTGAGCCACATGATTTTGAGTATAGTAATATTAATGTGTTTGAGTTAAGTGCTACTAAGTAATACTGAGTTAAGTAATACTAATACTTATGGAGTAAATATTAACCTTTTCTATAGAAAAGATTGAGTATGGCTTACGATACACAACAGCTGCTGCAAACTGACTCCAGCAAAGAAGGCTGAAGAGATTCTGTATGGAGGATCCCTTGCCATGTATGTTTTCAATGAGAACAGGGTTTTTATGTTCACTTTTTGAGCAAAAGATCAAAAGGTTAAACAATAAAGATATTTTTTCACAGCCTTCTTTGCTCATATTTACCAAGGGTGCCCTAACATTTACATTTATGCATTTGGCAGACGCTTCTATCCAAAGCAACTCATAATGCATTGATGTCATGTCTACCCAGAATCGAACCCATGATCTTGACGTTGTTAGTGCTATACTCTACTATTAGAACTACAGAAATGCCACTATAACAGTCAGCGTGACCGCAAAACCCCAATCCTTTTTTATAATAATAGTTTTATGTTTGTTTTAATGGTTGTTACATACTGTGAATCTGCTTTTGCACAGATGCCAGACATTTGTTACGAACAATCATATCTTTTGTTTTTTTGTCAAGTTCCAAACATGAAGAGAATATCATTAAATGGAATAGCTGTTTTATTTGTAACGCAGCCAGTCTGTGTGCCGGCCAGTGCAGTGCAGCTGTTGATGGGTCCAGCTGAGGGTGAGGTGACTGCAGTAGTTAACTGCTGTCCATCAGTGTGTATAATGAGGCAGAATCACAGATAATGTGCCCACTGATGCACTGCCTTTTAAAGATGGGGCAAATTGATTCCCTTTAAGTAGACTCTGCTTTTGGTATTCACACACTAGCTTGATGTAAACAAACACACACACGCACTCATGTATATGAGTACAAATCTCCCTCGCTCTTTTCTATTAACCACAGCTGACAGCCTCTGAATCGCTCTGATTAAAATAACAAAAACTGTTTGAGAAACACAAACTATTTATCTTGCCAGTTCTTGCACATCCAAACTATAGAAAAAGACAGGCACTATGACACAAATATTCAACTAGTTAACTTAATAAGGTACTTTATCCAACTCTGAGTTATACAGTGTAAAAAAATATTTTTCAAAGTTGTAAATAAAACAGATTACTGGAGTGTGTTTTACAATTAAATACTATTGCTGTCTTTATACTTCAAAATGTCATGTTTAATTCAATGTGCTGTCTTTTTTAATTATTTTTAAAATTCAATAGTAATTTCTCAATAAAAATGATTTCACCGCAATTTTTTTTTCAGTGTACACACATCATGACTGGCTACTTTATGAGCTACAGCCATAAATATATACCCCTCTTAAAGTGTTCATTGCTAGTCCATCGCACATAATAAATCACACTTGACTTATGATGCCTGCAGAGGTAACCTCATTGATGGACAGCTTTTCAGAAATCATTGTATAATGGATTAATCTTCTGGATGACTGCCACTGAACGCCGTACTGGATTTCTGAATATCTTTGTGGAACACAATCAAGCCCAATTCTGTTTGAAAGAGTAATTCGCAGAAAACTGAAAATACTGTCGTTATTTACTGACTCATGTCATTCCAAACCAATGCAACTGACTTTCTTCCATGGAACAACGATGTCCGGGTTGTGAACGTATGAGTCTTTTTTTAGTTGGAGCTTTTCAATGAATCAGTTGAACCAGTTTACAAAACCAGTCTGAATCAAGGTCTACAATACCCGAAGAAAGCGATTTGTTAGTGTTCCCATTCATTGTAACTGGCACAGGACCTCCAGAGATACATTACATGATCTGAAACCTATTATTTTTATTCTAGGGATCAGAAAAGGGAACGAGTTGCATAGACCATACTTTTAAAGCAGTATTATGTCCTTTTTGAAACTTCATTTCTCAGTCACCGTATTAGACCAAACGATCAGTACAAATTTCAGAAATTTCACAAAGGAAGAAATAAAGAAAGTCAAATGGGTTTTAACTGCATGATGGTGAGTAAAAGAGGACAGAATTTTATCATTTTTACTCATTGAATGAAATCGTTGCTGAAGATAAAGGCAACAGTGAAGTCTGTCAGAGTGGTTACTTAGACTCAGTCAACAAACATTACTTTTTCATAACACATAAAAATGCAAGATATAAGGAAATCTTACATGTATTCAAATCTAAATGTTAGTCCGAACAAGGTCATAATTGTAGACCAATAATTCATGGTCTTTTTTGTTCATCTCAGAAGCAGGTTAGTTTTCTTTAATGTACGTAATGTAGTATGCAGTCTTTCTCTCTCTCTCTCGCTCTCTCTCTCATCTATCAAAAAGATTATTTGTAATATATAAAAAATAGTATTTACAAAATACTTGCTACGATTTTCTTAGTGGTGTTTAGACCAATAATTCATGGTCTTTTTTGTTCATCTCAGAAGCAGGTTAGTTTTCTTTAATGTACGTAATGTAGTATGCAGTCTTTCTCTCTCTCTCTCGCTCTCTCTCTCTCTCATCTATCAAAAAGATTATTTGTAATATATAAAAAATAGTATTTACAAAATACTTGCTACGATTTTCTTAGTGGTGTAAAAGTGTTATGTATATTATGCATATACAGTGGGTACGGAAAGTATTCAGACCCCCTTAAATTTTTCACTCTTTGTTATATTGCAGCCATTTGCTAAAATAATTTAAGTAAAAAAAAATTCCTCATTAATGTACACACAGCACCTTAAATGATTTTAGCAAATGGCTGCAATATAACAAAGAGTGAAAAATTTAAGGGGGTCTGAATACTTTCCGTACCCACTGTATATATATATATATATATATATGTATATATGATTTAAATACATCTTTTGGCTAAACTGATTTAATTAATGGATTCAAAACAATGAAAAACATAATACCATTTATTGTGATGATATATAAATCATGTTATGTTTATCATATCCATTAATTTTCTAATATTATGGATAATGCCAGTGCAGTTGCCTCAGCAGACACAGGTGACACAGATGATGAACACAGATTATAGTTCAATATCTACAAACACTAAAAACAGCACACCGCTAGATCCAGAGCGGGGAGCTGACGCAAACAAGCATTCCTTTTTCTTAATTCTTTTTAAGAAACTCAAATGGCTCATTTAAATAGTTTTCTTGCAAAAGTCGGGAACTTTCTTTAGTCAGCCATGAGAAAAAAAAACAGCGTGCATATGAAGCATGGGGAATACGAGTTGCTTTCATCTTGAGGCTGAAATTGGAAAATGTTGCTGATACACAAGCAAATCAAAGCAACTTAGCAACTTACATGCAATCCTCCAGTTACCTGCAAACAGAGCAAGTGTATTACAGATAGAGCGATGCAAGATTTAGCTATTGATTGTGATGAGGGAAATAAATTCTTGCAAAGTGTGCTGTGTTTCAACAATGCCTTGGGAAAAAAGAATCGCTATCTCAAAGACCTCAGTGCTGGAGAGATATAAATAGCATAAACAGATGCTGCCTAAAGAACACTACATCACTCGATAGAAAAGATTACATCAGATTGCAAGAGCCTCGAATACAGGGTCTGTACCAGCTGTGACTCATGACTGAACCTTTATTGCTTCAGTTCAAGAGCAGAAATGTGCATAATAAGTTGCTTAAAGGGTTCTTGAAATTGAAAAAGACAAAAGGAGTATTGAAAGACAAAAAAGCACTATTTAAAAGTAAACGTGTATTCCTATAACAATAAATCCATATTCAATACACTCTAGAGTTCAAAAGTAGCTTTATTCGCCAAGTGTGTGCAAACACTCAAGGAATTTGTTGTGGTTTTTAAGGAGCTCTTGGTACATAAATACATGCATACATTCATTCATAAAGTTTGGAGTTGGTAAAATTTTTAAAGATATTTTTAGTCTTTTATGCTCACCATAGCTGTGTTTATTTCATCAAAGATATAGTAAAAACAGTAACGCTGTTTTCTATTTTTATACATTTTAACATTTATTCCTGTGATGCAAAGCTGAATTTTCAGCATCATTACTCCAGACTTCAGTGTCACATGATTCTTCAGAAATAATTCCAATATGCTGATTTGCTGCTCGAGAAACATTTATTATTATTATCAATGTTGAAGACATATTTCACAATATATATATATATATATATATATATATATATATATATATATATATATATATATATATATA
>NW_015506731.1:21675-25217 GCF_001515645.1 Sinocyclocheilus grahami
AAAAAAAAATAACTTAAATGATTTTAGCAAATGGCTGCAATATAACAAAGAGTGAAAAATTTAAGGGGGTCTGAATACTTTCCGTACCCACTGTATATATATATATATATATATATGTATATATGATTTAAATACATCTTTTGGCTAAACTGATTTAATTAATGGATTCAAAACAATGAAAAACATAATACCATTTATTGTGATGATATATAAATCATGTTATGTTTATCATATCCATTAATTTTCTAATATTATGGATAATGCCAGTGCAGTTGCCTCAGCAGACACAGGTGACACAGATGATGAACACAGATTATAGTTCAATATCTACAAACACTAAAAACAGCACACCGCTAGATCCAGAGCGGGGAGCTGACGCAAACAAGCATTCCTTTTTCTTAATTCTTTTTAAGAAACTCAAATGGCTCATTTAAATAGTTTTCTTGCAAAAGTCGGGAACTTTCTTTAGTCAGCCATGAGAAAAAAAAACAGCGTGCATATGAAGCATGGGGAATACGAGTTGCTTTCATCTTGAGGCTGAAATTGGAAAATGTTGCTGATACACAAGCAAATCAAAGCAACTTAGCAACTTACATGCAATCCTCCAGTTACCTGCAAACAGAGCAAGTGTATTACAGATAGAGCGATGCAAGATTTAGCTATTGATTGTGATGAGGGAAATAAATTCTTGCAAAGTGTGCTGTGTTTCAACAATGCCTTGGGAAAAAAGAATCGCTATCTCAAAGACCTCAGTGCTGGAGAGATATAAATAGCATAAACAGATGCTGCCTAAAGAACACTACATCACTCGATAGAAAAGATTACATCAGATTGCAAGAGCCTCGAATACAGGGTCTGTACCAGCTGTGACTCATGACTGAACCTTTATTGCTTCAGTTCAAGAGCAGAAATGTGCATAATAAGTTGCTTAAAGGGTTCTTGAAATTGAAAAAGACAAAAGGAGTATTGAAAGACAAAAAAGCACTATTTAAAAGTAAACGTGTATTCCTATAACAATAAATCCATATTCAATACACTCTAGAGTTCAAAAGTAGCTTTATTCGCCAAGTGTGTGCAAACACTCAAGGAATTTGTTGTGGTTTTTAAGGAGCTCTTGGTACATAAATACATGCATACATTCATTCATAAAGTTTGGAGTTGGTAAAATTTTTAAAGATATTTTTAGTCTTTTATGCTCACCATAGCTGTGTTTATTTCATCAAAGATATAGTAAAAACAGTAACGCTGTTTTCTATTTTTATACATTTTAACATTTATTCCTGTGATGCAAAGCTGAATTTTCAGCATCATTACTCCAGACTTCAGTGTCACATGATTCTTCAGAAATAATTCCAATATGCTGATTTGCTGCTCGAGAAACATTTATTATTATTATCAATGTTGAAGACATATTTCACAATATATATATATATATATATATATATATATATATATATATATATATATATATATATATATATATACTGTATATATATTAGTGCTGTCAATCGATTAAATTTTTTTTCAGAAATTAATCATGATTAATCCCACCTAACATTAAAGTTTTAAAGTAAATATACTTTTATATTGCAATAAATAATTTCACATACAATCTTCAAATTACTGTAGAAACAACAAAGACATACAAAAAATTATATTTGTTTAGTGGCATCTTTATGACTGAAGGCGAGTATCACTGATACCAATACTACTGATGTCTTTATGAAATTTTTTTTCCTAAAATTTAACCATTGACTAGCCATTCAATTTCAACATTTATTAGACTTACTGTAAATATAACAGCTTAAAAATAACAACTGGCTCATCGCATAAACCCATTATAATAAATGCCATATTTAAGTGGCTCATCACATAAACCCATTATAATAAATGCCATATTTAGCTATCTGTGCCCTTCAGCAAGTAGGAAATATACAGAAATTGAATAAAGTGATCAAACACTAAATTCTAAATTAAATATAGATTAATCCGTGAAGCTCTTTTTTTCTTTTGTTCTTTGAAAACAGACATCACAGCAGCTGGGTTATTTGGTTATTTTGGCTGCTTTAAGAGCTGCCACTGCTGAACATGACACAGTTCCCCTTCGGGAACTCGAGCTGCGTCGGAAAACGCTAGGGGAATGCCTTCAGCGATACCAAGCTCTGAATCATATGTGTAATCAGTCGAACGATGGGCGAGACGTCCGCGGCGGGTGACGTCATGACCAGGAAGCTTTAAAAGCACGTGAGGTGCCGCCGGCGCTAGCTTTCTGTCATTCAGCGAAGCTCTCTGTGTGTGTCGGTCACGATTTATGTTCTGTGAGTCTTATTTATTGTTGTCTGTCCAAAGTACACAAGCATCCAATATAAGCTCCAGCAGAGAAAGAAAAGAAATGTCTAAGACAAAAAAGGGCGAAAGTAGATCGCGCCACAGACTGTGTGTTCCTCCCTGCCCACGCTACATCATGAGCGGGGATACACACAGTTTGTGCGTGGTCTGCTTGGGAGCGGAGCACGCAGCGTCAGCTCTCGAGAGGGCTGACTGTCCGCATTGTGAGCAGTTGCCACTGCGCTTGCTTTGCTCCCGGAAGACTCTCTTTGAGGAGGGAGCCTTCACCAGCGTTCCTCACGGTGCTGGCCCCGCTTCCGCTGCTTCGCTCCCGGAAGGCTCTCTTTGAGGAGGGAGCCTTCACCAGCATTCCTCATGGTGCTGGCAGCCAGCTGCACTCGTGGCGTAGCTGGATCTGGTGGAGGGAATGGAGGCGGGCGAGTCCCTATCTTCTTCCTCACCTGCCAGATCCGCTGCCCGCTCGCTGGGATCGGAAGCCCGTTCTGCGGTTACTTCCCCCCGGAGAACGGGCTCGGCGCTTCTCCTATCTTCCTCCGAGGAGGTTGATGTGGAGAGCGTCGAAGATTCGCCCCCTCAATCCCCACAATATGAGGAGCTAATGGAGGTAGTTACTCGTGCGGTTGCCAAATTGAACATCGAATGGCCCGCAGAGAAACAGACTGAGCCGCAGAGAAGCAAACTCGATGAACGCTTTCTGCGGGCCAGGTCGCTACCTCCGCGCCGGAGTCTGCCGTTTTTTCCCGATCTCCACACCGAGGTGTCGAGATCGTGGAAGAAACCATTCTCGGCCCGCTTATTCATCCCTGCCTTCGATTATTATGGAAATGTGGCGGGGTTGAGTGAATGCGGTTACAGAGCGATGCCCCGGTTAGAGCAGACGCTTGCGAGCTATCTGTCACCTGGTGCGGCGTCGTTTCTGAAGGCTCCAGTCTTGCCCTCCAAGCCGCTGCGAACCACCTCAGCGCTGGTGGGCAAGGGGTACTCGGCAGCAGGTCAGGCTGGTGCATGTCTGCACACTATGTCAGTGTTACAGGCGTACCAGGCCGACTTGCTAAAAGAGCTAGATGAAGGCGAGCAAGTCAAAGCAGATGAAAACATTTTAGAACTGAGGAGAACCGCTGATCTAGCCCTTCGCGCCACCAAGGAGACCGCCCGTGCTATTGGGCGGTCCATGGCAGCTCTGGGGGCGGCGG
>NW_015506731.1:25435-25675 GCF_001515645.1 Sinocyclocheilus grahami
CTCTAAGTCGGGGGCTTCTAAGGCGAGGCCCGATCTGAGGGTCGTGCTTCAGTCGAGGAAGCCCTCGACGAAGCGGTCCTGACAGGCATAAAGCCAGGATTGCTGAGGGCGGCCCCTACTGGGGAGCTGGGGAGGACACCACATTACACGTGTCCGTCTCTCCTCAGCGCCCTCAGGAAACCGTTCTGCCAACCTGGCCAGTGTGCCAGTGTGCCACGGTCTCCAGCGAAGGTTTTTCTC
>NW_015506731.1:26029-27612 GCF_001515645.1 Sinocyclocheilus grahami
GGGCTGCTGGGCGGGAGCAGCCCCAGCCGGGTACCAGCTCCTCATATAGGGAGGTCCAAAAACAGATCGTTGCCTCTCGCGCTCCCCCGCAGCGGGACCGAGGCTGGCGGCGCTCTAGGTCGGGGGCTTCTAAGGCGAGGCCCGATCTGAGGGTCGTGCTTCAGTCGAGGAAGCCCTCGACGAAGCGGTCCTGACAGGCATAAAGCCAGGATTGCTGAGGGCGGCCCCTACTGGGGAGGAGCGGGGTGCACCACATTACACGGTGTCCGTCTCTCCTCAGCGCCCTCAGGAAACCGTTCTGCCAACCCGGCCAGTGTGCCAGGGCACACCGGTCTCCAGCGAAGGTTTTTCTCGGTATTTTCCGCCTGAAAACGTAGCGGAGCCGAGAGCCTCGCCACCCCTTCGGGGGTCTCTCAAGCAGCTAGTTCGGCGAAGCAGCTAGTTCTGCGATCTCCTGCCGGTTCGCCGCGTCAGGGCACCCAGCTAGCAGCTACAAAGACACCAGAGGCCAGTCTCGAGAGACTGGTTCCCTTAGTAGATTATTTAGCAGCGTGGAAACTACTGCCAAATGTATCTCATTGGGTCTTGCAGACTGTAGAAAGAGGTTTTTGCATTCAGTTCGGCGCTCCTCAGCCGCCTTTCAAAGGGGTTTTTCTCACAGTAGTGGGCCCAGAGCAGGCTCTGGTATTAGAACAAGAAGTCAATTCCGTGCCTTGGACATGTGGAGGAAACGTTGGTTCTTGTCTCAGGGCCCGGTGTTGGGAGCTCCTTGTCGCCGCTTAACGCTAGCGACGGATGCGTCCCTCACTGGTTGGGGAGCAGTCATGAGTGGCCTCCCTGCGCGTGGTCTGTGGAGTGGTCGCCTCTCATGTGGCACATCAATTGCCTGGAGATGCTTGCCGTGTTTCGAGCCCTCAAACACTTTCTTCCAGACCTAAGGGATCGCCATGTGTTGGTACGCACTGACAACACAGCGGTGGTCTTTTATATCAACCACCAGGGAGGTCTGCGTTCGCGCCCCTTATGCAAGCTGGCGCATCAGATCCTTGTGTGGTCCTGGCACTCCATGGGAGATTCCCATCAGGAAAGATCTCCTCTCACAGGCGGAGGGTATGATCTTTCACCCCGCCCAGATTTGTGGAAGCTGTGGGTGTGGCCCCTGAGGGGGCACAACTCATAGCATCTGGTCTCTCAACCGAGGTTGTTGAGACCATCCTCCAATCTAGAGCTCCCTCAACGAGGAAACTGTACGCCCTGAAGTGGAGGCTCTTCACTGCATGGTGCGGAGACCGCCTGCTTGACCCAGTTAACTGCCCGATTGGTACA
Source organism: Sinocyclocheilus grahami (assembly GCF_001515645.1). Classification (NCBI taxonomy): domain Eukaryota; kingdom Metazoa; phylum Chordata; class Actinopteri; order Cypriniformes; family Cyprinidae; genus Sinocyclocheilus; species Sinocyclocheilus grahami. The sequence continues at coordinate 27,356 of NW_015506731.1, forward strand.
GTGCTGGAGTTCCTGCAGGCCCGTTTCTCCGTGGGGTTAACCCACTCCACCCTGAAGGTCTACGTGGCGGCCATAGCGGCCTACCATGCCCCTCTTGGTGGTCACTCGGTGGGCAAGGCCCCGCTGGTTACACGTTTCCTTCGCGGTGTGATGAGGCTGAGGCCTCAGGTACGATCTCGTGTCCCTCCTTGGGACCTCGCTGTGGTGTTAGAAGCTCTTTGTAGGCCTCCCTTTGAGCCTATCGAGGAGATATCGGA
>NW_015506731.1:28785-32057 GCF_001515645.1 Sinocyclocheilus grahami
CCTTCGGGATGGCGAGCCCCGCCTACTTTAGCCACTCCGGGCTCTTTTGTTCTCTTGCCATAGCCGTGCCCTTTCACACCAGGCAGGGATTTGCAAGTCTGGCGGCGTGGACATCTCGTTCCCCTAGCGTTTTCCGACGCAGCTCGAGTTCCCGAAGGGGAACGTCCCAGGTTACGTATGTAACCATGGTTCCCAGAGGGAACGAGACGCTGCGTCGCAAGGCCATACTTCCGGCATCCCTACTAGAGCTTGCTTCACTCCTAAGAAGCTAGCGCCGGCGGCACCTCACGTGCTTTTAAAGCTTCCTGGTCATGACGTCACCCGCCGCGGACGTCTCGCCAATCGTTCGACTGATTACACATATGATTCAGAGCTTGGTATCGCTGAAGGCGTTCCCCTAGCGTTTTCCGACGCAGCGTCTCGTTCCCTCGGGGAACCATGGTTACATGCGTAACCTGGGACGATCTGACACGCATCATAGTTTCTCACAACTCTTTACCTTTTCTTACTCACTTCAGGTCTTAAAGTCTCTACTAATGAGCTGACGAGTTGAATCGGGTGTGTTAGATGAGGGAAACAGTGCTGGGTTGATCCAGGATAGTTTTGAAAACCACTGTATTTCAGAGATGTTCTTAAATGTGACTCATGTATAACAAATACTTACATGTAGGGCTGTGCAAAAAATCTAATGCGATTTTCATGCGCATCTCGTCAGTAAAGCCGCTCCTGTGATTAGTAGTAAATCTCCAGCACGTGCTTTCAAATGGTGTGGCATTTACTACACAGAGACGTAGTTCACTGACAAGCTACACAAAATCGTGTTCAAAATCATAGGCAATTCATTGCCGATTTTGAGGCAGCTTCAATCACCTTTTTTGGTAACTTGGTAATTTGTGCGTGCAATTGAAGAGCATGTGCTACATGCTACAGTATAACGGCTGACAGGACAGGAATATACGTTTTACTGACATTTGGTCTGACAACATCTCATCTGATCACAGTTCACTGTTGTTCTACTGAAGCTCCTCATCACCTGTAGCTTTTCTGCGCTCATTTGACTAGCGCTTGGTGCTGAAGCGAAGTTGCAGTGCGTGTCTGAAAAGTCTCCTGTTTGCGGTAGTAAAGACGTTCTACGTCTAAATAAATGCAATTCTTGTCAAGAAAAAAAGAGACAGAAGCAGCAGTTGTAAGTGGAGTGGCCAACCCTAGCTCCAAATTCATACTCATGAAAATGTCCAAATTGGGCCCAAAATGTGAATATTTTGTGCTCCCACTAGGGCTGTGCGATTAATCGAAATCGAATCGAAATCGCGATTTGAGACGTTGCGATTTTCTAACCGCAAAGCCTGCGATATGGACGCGATATTACTCTGTTCCAGAGCATATGCATGACTGCCAGCCTTGAGTGGCAGCCTTACTAACCAATAGAGTGAGCGCACCTCCGTTCTCCCCAATCAGCACTGCTCTAGCCAACTGCGTGAACACCCACCGGAAAAGACCAGAAAAAAAACGGAACGCGTGACGGGAGAGAGACAGAGTGGGATTATGGCGTCTACTGGGTCAGATCGATAGTTAGGCAAATTAAAACTAAAGAAAACCGTTCGTAAGCTTCGAAATGACAGACAACGAACAAAAAAAGGTAATTTCCAAGAGCTGCGTCACAGTGGTTCTGTTTTCAGTACTGGAGAATAAAAGACACATTCTTAGATGTTTTTGTTAGTACGTAAACGTAATCTTACACATTTTATCTCCCCAACAGATTAATTTGAAATTGAAATAAGTTTGGCTTGAAAAATTGAAACATGTTGGCTATTCCCAATTCAGAAGAGCGCACACACAGCCTGTGTCTGTGAATGCTTCTCATACTTGCTCATCTCTGCCCCACGCGGCGCGAATCCCGCGTCACGAGCGAGCCGTTCATGCTTGCCGCACTCACGCAGCCTGTCTCGTAATGCACAAAAAAAATCGCAATTTGATATTTTCCCCCAAATCGCACAGCCCTAGCTCCCACCATTATTTTCCAGCACTGCCTTAACCCTCTTGGGCATGGAGTTCACCAGAGCTTCACAGGTTGCCACTGGAGTCCTCTTCCACTCCTCCATGACGACATCACGGAGCTGGTGGATGTTAGAGACCTTGAGATGCTCAATAGGGTTTAGGTCTGGAGACATGCTTGGCCAATCCATCACCTTTACCCTCAGCTTCTTTAGCAAGGCAGTGGTCATCTTGGAGGTGTGTTTGGGGTCGTTATCATGTTGGAATACTGCCCTGCGGCCCAGTCTCCGAAGGGAGGGGATCATGCTCTGCTTCAGTATGTCACAGTACATGTTGGCATTCATGGTTCCCTCAATGAACTGTAGCTCCCCAGTGCCGGCAGCACTCATGCAGCCCCAGACCATGACACTCCCACCACCATGCTTGACTGTAGGCAAGACACACTTGTCTTTGTACTCCTCACCTGGTTGCCACCACACACGCTTGACACCATCTGAACCAAATAAGTTTATCTTGGTCTCATCAGACCACAGGACATGGTTCCAGTAATCCATGTCCTTAGTCTGCTTGTCTTCAGCAAACTGTTTGCGGGCTTTCTTGTGCATCATCTTTAGAAGAGGCTTCCTTCTGGGACGACAGCCATGCAGAACAATTTGATGCAGTGTGCGGCGTATGGTCTGAGCACTGACAGGCTGACCCCCCACCCAACCTCTGCAGCAATGCTGGCAGCACTCATGTCTATTTCCCAAACACAACCTCTGGATAATGTCGCTGAGCACGTGCACTCAACTTCTTTGGTCGACCATGGCGAGGCCTGTTCTGAGTGAAACCTGTCCTTTTAAACCGCTGTATGGTCTTGGCCACCGTGCTACAGCTCAGATTCAGGGTCTTGGCAATCTTCTTATAGCCTATGCCATCTTTATGCATATTTTTCAGATCCTCAGAGAGTTATTTGCCATGAGGTGCCATGTTGAACTTCCAGTGACCAGTATGAGACAGTGAGAGCGATAACACCAAATTTAACACACCTGCTCCCCATTCACACCTGAGACCTTGTAACCCTGATGAGTCACATGACACCAGGGAGAGAAAATGGCTAATTGGGCCCAATTTGGACATTTTCACTTAGGGGTGTACTCACTTTTGTGACCAGCGGTTTAGACATTAATGGCTGTGTGTTGAGTTATTTTGAGGGGACAGCAAATTTACACTGTTATACAAGCTGTACACTCACTACTTTACATTGTAGCAAAGTGTAATTTCTTCAGTGTTGTCAC
>NW_015506731.1:32106-58443 GCF_001515645.1 Sinocyclocheilus grahami
GTTGTCACATATAATAATATATTTACAAAAATGTGAGGGGTGTACTCACTTCTGTGAGATACTGTATATATATATATATATATATATATATATATATAATTTTCAGGATTCGATGAATAGAAAGTTCAAAAGAACAGTATTCATTTGAAAAAAAAAATTTTGTAACATTATGCATTTATTTTATGCATAATGTTACAAATTATGCTCATCCCAAACCTTTGAACAGTAGAGTAAACAGCAACAAGAATCAATTACAATATCAGAGGTCAGAAAAACTGAATCTCCGTAGTTTCATTGATAATATTCAGCATTATTTCACACTAAATGCAGATATTCAGCAACAAATCTCAATAACTAGAACAATCAGGCACATATCATAGCAAATACAATATACTGAAATATCATTCAGCTGATGTGGGTGAGGTTAACATTTGTTCGCGTCATAGTAAGCTAACACACATTGACAGCCATAATGATTATATGCAGCAAGCACTGTAGAGCTATTTGGCGCAATGGCAACAATAGCAGCATAAAAGCACCATTTCTGAAAACCGTATGACTCATAGATTCCAAGCCTTACAGTTGCAGGCTTCAACTAATTATGTACGTACAGTAGTTGGTGCATCGCACTCTGCAGTAGTATTAGATTATATTCTTTCATTTTTTAAAAGCTAATGCTTTTTTTTTCTGACCTGCATTTCTGCCAAAATTATTTTATAACTGGACACCTTTTGAATAGGAACAAGCAAAACACACACCTTTTGAATAGGAACAAGCAAAACACACACCTTTTGAATAGGAACAAGCAAAACACAATGACACCTCCACTGAACTAAAATGATTATACATGAGAAGAGAAATAAATAATAACAACAAAATAGCTTTTTTATCTTCATCCACTCAGAGAATGTGTGTGGGTCAGTTTTTGCCTACATTGTGGACCGAAAGTCAATATAAAGACCCCATTATGACAAAAAAAACAAATGTGTGTGTAGATTTGGAGTCACTGAAGATTACCCCTCTTCCATATGGAATAAGATTGTTTACTCGGGGACGGGCTGATTGCTTATTTTGGAGTTAGGCGGTGGATGTTTCACAGGCTCGACTTCTGTGGGACGCTTTCCACACAGCCTAAAGTAAAAATTATTATAACCAGATTTGGAAGCTTTTGTTCTTTTTTTTTTAACTGCTGAGAAAATCTCAAATAAATAACCAGAAAAAGAGTGAAAAAGTAGAAAAAAGCATCCAACCATACAGCAATACAGACATACAGTAATTCATCATAAAATCTTACTTAATGCAGAGGGCCTGCTAAAGCAATATGCAATATGTAAATAAGCCAAACTGATTTTTTTAAATATACTCAATTTTAAGCTAATTAGAAAAAATCTAACTGTAAAGTAGAATAAGCAGCAACAGATATGCAACACAAAATAAATCAAAATATATATCTGTGTCTAATTTTCATCCAGCAGAAGAGATATATGTCCCTCTCTCTCTTTTCACACTCTTGTAAAAAAAAACAATGAAAAAAGATGTCATGATGTCATGGCTCGATTGAGACATTCATACTCAGCAGCTCATGAAAAACATTTAATGGATCATTAATACTCCGAATTAGAGCATTTGTTTCTTTCAAGTTCCTTTAATGATCTTCTGTAGACTATTTAATACTGATTTAATTTAAAGCTGTACATCAATAATTCATCAGATGATAATGTTATACTTGAGAAAATTAAAGCATGATTTTGCCAGTTATACGGCCTTTTCAACATGCATATAACTACACAACCACAAAATATTTTATTCATGAATCGTTTTCCAGTGATTGCAGTACAGTAACCACACACTCATAAATACAGGTCTCATCCTATCAGCACATCTTAGCAGAGTGGTTGCTGATCACGAAACACATCTTTGGACAAACCAAGTATTAACACAAGCTTCCACATGAAAACCAGCAAGAATACATGTACAACCTGCAAAAAAAAAACAACCTCTGATTTGCCATTTCACTATTTTTTACAAGATTAGCCATGAAGTCAGCAAAAAACCCCAGCTGACATCCATATACTAGCTGATTTTCTTCAACTCTTATCTCTGCTACTGCTTCTTAGCTTACGTGCACATGCAAGGCTGACAAATTGGCTTGACCTCTTGTCGGGTTGGGTCTCATATGGTTTATAAATGTTCTCGCCCACTGTGATTACAATCGGACGAGCTTGCAGTCATTACACTAATGGAGGCGCATTCTAATTGATGACATCCTCATTTGCATTGTGTGTTAATTACCCAAATCACTTAGCCGCATCTTCAAATTCTAATTTGTACCCGCAGATTCAGTGCGGCTGGATGTTTTCACCTGAAAATAAAGATGTCTTTCTCTCTGCAATGGTAAACAAAAAGCATAGTTAAATTAAGTAAAGGAACCATGAAGTGAAAATTCACCTCAGACACACCAGCCGGAATTAATCACAACCATTTCAAAAGCCAAATGATTATGTCAAGGAAAACATGTGACCAAATTATGGAGATCCAAGAGGAAAGACGACTGATAACTGGGCAAAATATGATTAGTTCAAATTAAAATAACAGAATAAAAAAAACTAAGCAAATGGCTTTAATGAATAGGTGAAGCCGCAAAGCAAATTACTTTTAACTTTTCTTTTAACTTCGCTTATAAAATGGCGTGACATCAATAGTGAAGCTTTCTATGGCATTCATTACAGAAACCTTCACTACACTCTTAAAAATAAAGGTTCTTTATTGGCATCTATGGTTGCATGAAAAACCTTTGATATAAATGGAACCTTTTCACTGACAGCTGTTTTACCTTTTTTTGTGTAAGTGTGTGTATTAAAAGAAGAAAAGAACACAGATGCATCAATATTACAATTCCAACTGATACCAAGAATCTGATAATTATTTTCATGTTATGGATGATAACCAATGGCTGATATTAAAATGATATACCATTTTGTCTAAATGAATAAAAAAACCAAAAAAACCTAATGGAACAGATGAATCAACACATTATAATGTAAAATATTAAATATTCATTTTTTTTAGATCTGCTAAATATTTGATTTAACAGTGTAATTCAATTATCAGTGTTTCAAAGATTAATTTGAGTTTATCTCGAGTTATCCTCTAAAATGAGATGATGGCAAAGGTAAACTGTAAATGTATAAATGCTGGTAATGAGAATGGACAATTAATGGTACAATATAACTGCAATACATTAAAAAATCTGATTTGCAACCGTATTGTTTACTGTAGAAAGCACATCCACATTAACCTGATCAGTTTAAAGCAGCACAATTTATGATTTCCACTGTTGTCAGATTTTATTGCGGATTTATTGCAAAATGTAATCTTGACAAACACATTAAATAGATGTAATTCTTTCTCCATTCAAATAGAGGTAAGATGAACTTGTATGACTATTGTCTGCATAGAAAATAGCTGCCCAGAAGCATTACCAAGATAGCAGACAAGTGAACTGACTTGCCTTAAAGGGACTTTGATTAAACTGTGGACCTCAAAGAATAATTGTTGGTTATTCAGCACTTACCTTCTATAAAGCTACAAAATGTGCTCTATCTGGACAGAAACATTACATTCTGTTTTAAATTTTACGTTTCAGTATCCTTACAAACCATAAAAATAGAAATCAAGTTTACAATTTTGTAGAGTTCTTTTGATGGAAAATGACATTGAAAGTAACAAGTGAATATGAAAACTTTAATGACCACCTGACTTCTGATTATTGTTTCAGAGAACTGGACTAAAGTTCAACTTTTTCTTTCCTCAAATCTATTGCATCATAAAAGAAGTGCCAAAGTTATTTCCAGAGCAGGCACTGCTTGTAACCTATGTGATTTCTCCCTCACTGTTTCTGGTAGACAACACTGGCAGTGGCATGCTATCATAACCTCAATAGCAAAGCCTCCAGCAGAAATATCGATTTCACCACAGACAGAAAGTAATGGTGGATGAAGAACAGTTCTGTTCTGGAGAGGAAACTAGAGTTGCGCATGAAGTCCTGGGTGGCCTCCTTAAGAAAGAAGGAGGACTCTGTGTTGAGGAGCTGGTAGTTGACAGGCAGGTAAGTAGGGGAGGCGTAGCGCTGAAGATTCTCCAGGATACGACAGTCTGTAACTGACACAGCAAAGAGAAGAGATGTCAGAACTAACTGGAATAGTTACTTGTGGGTCTCTACACTCAGGAAAAAAAGTACAAAGTCTGTCAAAAGCTGTGCCTTTCAAAAGGTACACCTTTGTATTGCATGTATGCATATTAGTACCCTAAAGTTACATAGCACATTTTCGAAGGGGGCCACCAAGGTTATTATAGTTTTGAGTTGTAATTTAGTTTTTATTTTAATTTAGCTTTCAAGTTTAAATTATTAATTTAGATTCAAATTTTTTTTCTATTTTTTTTCAATTAATTTGAGTTTTTAATTTTTATTTTAGTTCATCAGTATCATTTAGTTTTGTTTTGTTTTCAGTTAGCACGTGAGTTTAATTTGAGCTTTTATTTTTATTTATTTATATTTTTTTCAGTTTCAGTTTCAGGGTTTTTTTATTATAATAACCTTGGGTAGCAAGACAGCTGACAGCTGTTTTACCTTTTTTTGTGTAAGTGTGTGTATTAAAAGAAGAAAAGAACACAGATGCATCAATATTACAATTCCAACTGATACCAAGAATCTGATAATTATTTTCATGTTATGGATGATAACCAATGGCTGATATTAAAATGATATACCATTTTGTCTAAATGAATAAAAAAACCAAAAAAACCTAATGGAACAGATGAATCAACACATTATAATGTAAAATATTAAATATTCATTTTTTTTAGATCTGCTAAATATTTGATTTAACAGTGTAATTCAATTATCAGTGTTTCAAAGATTAATTTGAGTTTATCTCGAGTTATCCTCTAAAATGAGATGATGGCAAAGGTAAACTGTAAATGTATAAATGCTGGTAATGAGAATGGACAATTAATGGTACAATATAACTGCAATACATTAAAAAATCTGATTTGCAACCGTATTGTTTACTGTAGAAAGCACATCCACATTAACCTGATCAGTTTAAAGCAGCACAATTTATGATTTCCACTGTTGTCAGATTTTATTGCGGATTTATTGCAAAATGTAATCTTGACAAACACATTAAATAGATGTAATTCTTTCTCCATTCAAATAGAGGTAAGATGAACTTGTATGACTATTGTCTGCATAGAAAATAGCTGCCCAGAAGCATTACCAAGATAGCAGACAAGTGAACTGACTTGCCTTAAAGGGACTTTGATTAAACTGTGGACCTCAAAGAATAATTGTTGGTTATTCAGCACTTACCTTCTATAAAGCTACAAAATGTGCTCTATCTGGACAGAAACATTACATTCTGTTTTAAATTTTACGTTTCAGTATCCTTACAAACCATAAAAATAGAAATCAAGTTTACAATTTTGTAGAGTTCTTTTGATGGAAAATGACATTGAAAGTAACAAGTGAATATGAAAACTTTAATGACCACCTGACTTCTGATTATTGTTTCAGAGAACTGGACTAAAGTTCAACTTTTTCTTTCCTCAAATCTATTGCATCATAAAAGAAGTGCCAAAGTTATTTCCAGAGCAGGCACTGCTTGTAACCTATGTGATTTCTCCCTCACTGTTTCTGGTAGACAACACTGGCAGTGGCATGCTATCATAACCTCAATAGCAAAGCCTCCAGCAGAAATATCGATTTCACCACAGACAGAAAGTAATATGGAGACTGATGAGACACTCTGATATGAAGAAGTGGACTTAAACCAAAATAGACACAGATAGGCCCTCTTTTTCTGTCAGGGTGAACGTATGACCCATTATATATAGCACCGTATCACTGTTCTGGGAACTATATTTTCAGCCAAAACACAATCTTTGCGAACCAAACATGAATCCAATCCATTTATATTTAACACATAACCAATTTAAACACTGTTTTTCTTCATTTTCTGAATAACGGCCATGATTGTAAAATCTAGATTAAAGACCAATCTCTTTAACCTGGCTTACACACTAACACATTTCTAATATTCAAATCCATTAAAGGATTTTTAGGCTGCATTAATTAGGACAACCGGAACCGGGAACACTTCCCATAACACCCGATGTACTTGTTACATTGTTAGAAGAATGGCATCTATGCTAATATTAGTCTGTTTCTTTCTTATTCGAGGTCACCGTAGCCACCAGATCCAGTCTGTATCCAGATCAGATGGTCACTGCAGTCACCCGGATCTAGTAACGTATCCAGCCCAGATGGTGGATCAGCACTTAGAGAGGACCTGTACAGCCCTGAATGTTACCGGAGATCAGGACAACTAGATGAGCCCCAGAGACAGATCCCCAGTAAAGACCTTGACTCCTAGACGGGACAAGACCACAGGAACCAGTTGAGTCCTCTGCACAATGTGACTTTGCTGCAGCCTGGAAATGAACTGCTGGTTTCATCTGGCCAGAGGAGAACTGGCCCCCTGACTGAGCCTGGTTTCTCCCAAGGTTTTTTCTCCATTCTGTCACCGATGGAGTTTTGGTTCCTTGCCACTGTCGCCTCTGGCTTGCTTAGTTGGGGACACTTAATATTTTAATATTTTATTTAGGACTATATCCACAATAAGGATAATTTTAGTTTACAGTACCACTGTAAAATTACAATACTAATATTAATGATCTTTTATTTTGGCAGGAAATCACAGGGAGCCCTTAAAGCTTCTCTTTTGTTGACAACACCTGGTTCATAAGTGCTTCTCATTGCAAGTTTGGAAAGATGCACGTTATAAGCGACATATAACAACATATACAGTACTGCAAACTGAACTACTTTGAGACACTAAAAACACTGGATCATGAGCTGCTCACATGTAAAAGAACACAGTGCATTCAACCCAATCTGCGTATTGCTTTAAAAGATGTAAATACTGTCCTTCTCCAACCAAATCCAATCTCAAAATATCATCTTAAAATATTTTTATCCACCCAGTGTTTTAAAGTCATATTAATCAATCGTTAGTCTTTGACCTTTAAGCTGAAGAACATTTTGTGCTCTGATTAGGCTACTTTCCTCTTTCTGCACTCTGTTTTGACCAAGGATGCAGCAATGAATGACCTGCTTGTGAATCAGAAGGAATAAATTACTCTTTTAGGACGATTGGCTATGCACACACATGCACGGCCGTACACAAACACGGCTGAAAAAAGGGCTTTGAAGGGGACATCTTGTCATTGCAAAACAATCTAAGTGATTCGTTGAAGCAATTGAGAGGAAATACAGTGAAAAACTGTTTTTTTTTCAGGCTCCATTTTTACTGTTTACAATATTTATTGGCCTGCCTTGGCAAAAAGAAATAGTATTCTCATAGTAAATTTAAGTTGTATCCCCATACACATGCTCCAGATGCGATACCTTATATACAGCACACAGTTCATGCTTGGTCAATAATCAACACCCACTGACAGATGTTGCAGTCAAGTCCAGATGTTTCTGGCTGTTATTTTAGTGCTAATAGCTAGTTTACATACAGCACACAATATACAAACGCCACAAGTCAGAATTTCATAAGGCAACTTGTGGAAGCAGAAAAACCCAGACAGCCTGCAGTGTGAAATACAGCGAAATATGTCTTCTTTGGCAAAAAAAAACATTACAGATTTTAATTTATGACTTACAAGCTCGGTTGACTTTGTTTAATTTCTAGAGTGGCCAATTCAAAGAAGTTGTGAATGTTTGCTACAAAAAAAAGAGAGAAATTGTTAGCGAAAGTAATGAATGAGCCCAGGCTTAAATGAAATTACGAACATGACCAGCAACCCGGAAAAGGGAAGCCATTAATCAGAATCTCTTTAATGTGCTATGTGACAGTAATTTCAGTCTGCGCGTAATACAAAGTGATACACTTATTCGAAAAAGAAAATGAAATACGGGAGTTGAATGCCACTAAACGTCTGCAAATTCATGCCAGTTATTTAATTTAAGTCAATTTCATTTCATTCAGTTCAGCAATAATGAAACATACAATTTCTGGGTGTACTTTTCATGATAGTATGCATTTGAACAAGGGACAAAGGAACATTGTTTGTAGTTTTGCAGCTTTATTATGAAGCATAACACAATAAACCGTTAATAAATTCTCACTGAACAAAAATTAAACTGAAATGAATGGCTTCAATGTCTTATTTAAAACACACAGCAAGAAACGCCTCTATAGTCTCCACCTGTCAGTCATCATCACCGCCCGCTTTTCTGTTCCTTTTCCCTCTTTCTCTTCGACCACACTGCTGTCACGCTGATGGATCAACATGAGCTGCTGGTCGGCCCTTGTAGGGAGGCTCCAGACAGGGGGAAGGTCTTCTTCTGACTGCCCAAGCAGGACAAGGTATTAGGAAGGCCTGACAGGAGGGCTGCCCAGAGGAAAGCAGCCCGGGCTGGAGAGGGCTTTCAGAGTCACTGCCCCCTAGTCTGGCTGTGGACGAGAGCAGCCTTAATGGTATGTAAGGCTAGATGAGGCAGTGTCAACCTGTCCGTGGCCTGTCAAAGAGTGTGGTGAGAGGGCGAGATTGGAGAGCGAGTCACGCAGGTGTGAGAATGAGAGGGAAAGGGCAAGGTGGAGGGAGAGAGACTCTCCCAGTAAACAGATGGAGGGATAAAGGATGGTGAGAGAGAGAGAGAGAGAGAGAGAGAGAAATCAGTGTGGTTGTCAGGTGTTTATTGAAGTGAAGCAGGCCTGTCTCCGTGAGGGAATCGGCTGCTTAGTTTTGAAGGACTATCTAATCCCGTGATGCTTTGTTCTCACTCTAGTCTTGTGCCTAGGGTTGGGAACCGACAAGAATAATTAAGGATCACTTCCATTAAAAAATGCAGGTGGTTATGAGTATCTGCAGCTCTTTTCGGTGAATCAGAATCATACAGGGCAAACAGTGTAGCCTGATTCCCGAACAAATGACTCTTATGAACTGATTCCTTTGATCCCGTTGATCAACATTCTTATACTACCAGTGTAGTTTGATTCCTGAACAAAATGACTCTTAGGAGCTGGTTCCTTTAAATGAATCAAAAACATACAGCATGACTATAGTGAGCCACTAGTGACTTGAATAAATGACTCTTATGAGCTGGATGTGTTTAATGAATCAGACATACAGCACGACCAGTGTAGTCTGATTCCCAGTCAAACAACTTATAAGTTGGTTCTGTTTAATAAATCAAAAACATAAATTGGAGCAGTGCAATTCAATTCCCAAATGAATGAACCAGGAACACTTATGAATCAGTATTAAGGTATTTTATAAATAAAAATAAATGAATGAAATATATTACTAATGTATTTTTTGTTTAGTGTTTCCATAGTTTTCATCAGTGTTTCCATAGTAAACACTACCATTCAAAAGTTTGTGGTCAGGTAAGATTCACTGATTTTATTTAATCAAAAATTAAATAAAATAAAACAGTAAAACAATAATATTGTAAAATATTATTACAACTTAAGATAAGTGTTATATTTTAATATATTTTAAAATGTAATGTAATCCTAATTTTCAGAAGTCATTACTCCAGTCTTCAGTATGATCCTTCAGAAATTATTCTAATATGCTGATTTGGTGCTGAAGAAACATTTATTATCATCAGTGCTGAAAACAGTTGTGCTCTTTAATATTTCACTGTAACATTTTTTTTCTCAGGATTCTTAGATGAATGCAAAGTTCAAAAGAACAGCATTTATTTGAAATAAAAAATGCCTTTACTGTTGCTTTTGATCAATTTAATGCTTCCCTGTTGAATAAAAGTATTCATTTAACTTATAAAAATCTCACTGACCCCAAACCTGTGAATATAATTAAAAATTTAATTAAATTTGAATTGAATTTAGTTTAGGACTAATTAATGTACTGCATTCATACCACCTCTGTGTTCATTAAAAGAATCAAACCATTATTTAGAAGGAATTTAAATTATTTCTGTTTTGTTAAATATGTTCTGCTGAAATATGAAATGATTCACTCATTTGGCAAAATATGGCTGAAAGTTAATAAAATAAGGATTGCCTTTTTACTTTCCAAACATTTATTCTCCATAAGTACTAAAAAAATAATAAATAATAAACATATTAGTGAAATAATTAATGAACCAGAAGCGTTCATTTCCTCTGATTCCCATTGATATTTGGGCCTTTACAGTTCTCTTCTCACTCCTCCCTACACAGTGCACACCACCCTGGCACTCATCTCAAAGCCAAACACTCTCTTAAATAGGCTTATGCTGTTTTCCCCCAAGTCCCAATGTATTATTCTTGCCATACATTACATCAATTGTAATTAATAAGGGCTATTGACTTTGTGCTGGCCTGTCAAAAATAATTTATTGAGCTTTTGCTTTCACAAGCATCATTTAGGGAATGATATATGTGGGCTCGTCTTAAAACAGCCAGGAAGGCAGTTAAACGTATGCTAGGAGCTGTGAGGAGGATCAATGTATAATACAACATTATGCCTGTTTAAGGTTCCCATAGAAATTAATGATAATGAAAAATGAGCATGTTCATCTACAGAGACTGCACAGAACTAATGATTTACAAAGCTGGGCACTTTTAGAGGTCTATTTATAAAGTCCTCAAGAATACTACAAGGTGAAAAGCTGAGACTTCAAACCTATTCCTAAGTCCTTTTTTTCTCCAACTCGACAGTTTCTAGGAAATCTAGTGGCACCACTAAGCTTATTTGTGTTACCTAGAAAGGCACCCCTGCGCAAGCACTAATCATATTTCAGCCTCTCTCGCAGGATGTTTTGTTAAAAGAATCGCCGTAGCATTTTCTGAAAGTCCACATTAAGGGGCTTTGTACATTAAACACCATCTAGAGTGGCCTGTTTTTTGTGTTCGAGGCACTCGTTAGGGCTGCTCGGTGCCTCCCTACATCACTTGCTTCCCTTTAAGAGCTTCCACCCTCAGATGTCTTCTTTTTCGACTCCGTAATAGCCTCTCATAGACAGGACTTGTGTTGATAATGAGGACTAATATGGATCTGTGTCAACAGTGTTCATCACTGATGTCTTTAAGCTTTAAAGAGCTATGGACTGTGGAGTAAACACCACGTGATGAGTACTCGTTTCATTCTCTGATACTTACACTTCACTCGCAATGACTGAATTGGGACTGGCTAGTCGATTTTTGTCCTGACCTTCTCTGTCCTTTAAACTATACAACTTGGCCCTGGTGTATGTGGTGCTGGAAAATCATCTGGGTAATTAAAGCAGGTTTTAATACTCAACCAGCAGCTTACAGATGCCTGGCTGCTTATAGAAGCCACTTAATTACACTAAACTCAGGGCAAATTAAGAAACATGAACACACACAGAGGAAAAATAACATACTGCAGAAGGACTGTAATTAGGATTGTGGAAATGAATAATGTGCTCATTAATCTACAAAACAAGATGTGGCTATTTGCCTTTGGTAAGTCTCTGAATGCTGCTGTTACAGGTTTGGTCACACATCAGTTTAGTCAATTTACTTGTTGAGGTTTACATTTCTGTAGAGCATGGAACAATGGCATTTTTGATAGCCAAAATCATTAAGGCACAGTTACATTAGCACAATTTCAGTAATATGTTCAGCTATATGTCCAGCACAGATAGACAGGTAGATCGAAAACGTGTGCCACTTTTGGCAACCATGTGTATAGTTGTCCTTGGATCAGTACTATATGTGTGTTATGCATTTACCATGTTTTCACAATCGATCATTGCTGTCACTTTCGAGCTCTCGATCACTTGTACCCGGCCCCAGTGCATGCGCTGCTTTTAGGAAGCTTCGTTTAAGTGAGATCTTAAGGACAAGACAGGCACAGATCAGAGGGCCCATCGGTATTCCGAGCGCCTCTCTTGGACTTCACTAAAAACCTGGACAGGCTTCCTAATGAATCTCTTCCTGCTTCGGTGTGCCCTTTATGGTGCTGTGACATCATAAATCAGCAGCAACACTGAAGCTTCTCATCAGGTGGGGGGAGTTTCAGTCCCTGTCTGGCAAATGGCTTCCGTTTATCAAGCGTCGTCCCTTATGACTACTGATGTCAAATCATCAGGGAGGTGAGAGCAGAATGACTTGGGGATTTTTGAAAAGCTGTATTATACTCCCATGTATTTACAGCCTGTGATTAAGAGGATGTCCTTGTCTGGGCCTTCAGGAAGCAATGAAAAATAAACAAATCAGCATGAAATAAAAGCATCCTGGGAAACATTACGAGTTTCGGTAATTGAAAGCGAGAGTAATGGAAGAGTAATCACAGCCGTCATAATCATAAAACAGCTTATCACAATAAACCGTACAAGGTTCAGCGTTCAGCATTTGACCCATTAAAATTCCACTTGCAGCATCTCAATGCATTATCATCCAATCAAGTCTCTCCAAAAAGTTTTTAAAGAACTCCACTGGAACTTACTTTGACTGAAATGACTTCATCTATTTCCTGGAATAGCATTAAATGTGAGGACATTGAGAAAAAAGCTTAAAAATCAAGACTGGAAAGTAAAAACGGCACAAAGGGTTTACAGTGCCCAGTCTCCCATTCTGTCAGGCACCAACCAAATCTAACCTAATAATGCATGACCTCGTCATACACAGATGGAAGCAAAGAAGCTTTTACCTTTTTGTGGGATAAAAATGAGAACACTTCTTTAGAACTGTGTGGCAGCAGTAGAGTAGAATATAGCAGGTTATATACAGGAAACTTAATTCAGATGTTTTAGATAGTAGTAGTGTTAATAATCACTGAAAAATTATTCACCATGTAGGGTTGGGTACTGAAACCCGATACCAATTTGGCACCGGTACCTATGTAACCAGTATGTACTAGAACCGAATCAGAACGCAGATCTCGGTGCCATGCCTGAGCGATCGATTGAAATATTTGTCCTCTGGTTCTCCGAAACGGACGTAAGAAGCATCATCACTGGCACCGCACGTGAAAAATAATTTGTAGTAACGAGAGTGTCCATGTTGTTTTCACATTCTGACTTACAAACACAACTCGGGAAATGAGAGCATCCGAGGAGCGTGAATGCAGTAATTACAATTGCTCTGATGGCAGCAGGTAGCCTTCCATTAACGAAGCTAAACATGCTTAAATTAAAATGCCTAAAGCTAAACTTCCCTTGTATTCACATTTCTAAACTTGCTGTCCAACAAAAGAGAACATTGTAATTGTGATCCGATGGGGCTTCTTGTCACAGAATGAGGCAGAAAATATGTTCCATAGGCTACTTTAAAAAGAATACATCGATTAGCAATGGATTATAAATATACTTAATTATGAAAATACCAGAGATGGCTTGAATAACACAGATAAACTATATTCAGTCTCAGTCGAGTGTTTACTGTCTTTGTTTTATCATTCAAAACTTTTATATGTTCTGTTTACTCAGTTATGGCTATAATAGCAATGCCTTTGTCCATATAAGGGATTTCCTGGAGGGTCATTAGTTCCTCTACTTCTGTGCGAGGGCGCCCTCTGGCATCCAGTATGAATGAAACAGACATCATGTGTTTATAGTGCTAATGGCCAATCCATAATTTTTGGGAGAACTTTTATTTATTTATGTTTTAATAAGTACCGGTTCAGGCACCGTTTAGGCACCGGAACCGTTTTAAAAGTGTTGATTTGGCACCTGTATCGAAAAAAAACCAAATGATACCCAACCCTACTACTATGACTAATATTAATAATACTAAATTAATAGTCACACTTCACTCGAAACGAGGAGACACGGCGATAGCTTCAAACCAGTCTTTTAATAATCCAAACACAAGGAGTACGCAGGAGACACAGGAGCACATAGAATGACGTTTTGAACCAACAAACACTGACTGAAAGGACTAGGGCTTTTAAACACAGGATAATTGAGGGAAGAACTAGACACACCTGGAATCAAATTAACACAATCAACGGGAGACAGAAACTGGGTCACAGGGAGCAGAAACACACACAGACAGGTCCATAACCATGACATTAATACAATGTGCCATTACAGTTTTAAATATTCAATTGTTGCTTAATTCAATATTTTAGCATATAATGTTTAGTGCACAAGGAATATTTAACATTCTTCAAATTCAATGCCAAATTCAAAATATTTTTTTCATTTCAAATTCTAATAACAGCATAACAATTTTTTGTAAATTATGTCATTCCGTATGATTTGAGAGTGGTCTAAAGATCATCTTGTGCTTCAAATGAAGCGAAAAATAAAGAAAAAAATTACCATCTGTACAAAGAGTTAATGAATGTCATAAATTTACTGATTGGATTAGTGACCTAGAAAGTGTGCAAAATCTTTAATAAAAATCTTTAACCAAACCTTCCATTCCATTTTTGAATGCCAGTTTTTTATGTGGTCTCAAACTTTTGGACCCCATTATTTCCCTTTCTTTCCTATGGATTTACCACGCACCAGATACTCTGAGACTAAACGTGTGTGTCTGTGTGTGTAGAGAGAGAGAGAAAGATAGTCTCTTGTCTTTGATGCCCTAGTGTGAACTAGATGGCAGCTCTGGGTGATGGAGGGGCAGAGATTGGATGTGGCAGCGGTGCTTTACTGAACTAAACCCCTGGGTCCTTCTTCACAGATACTCACATAGTTCAAACACCTGCACACACACACATTCCTGTGGGCCTCACACACTGCGGTGGTCCAACGGCAACTCTCAAATAGCAATCTAATACACCACTGAAAAGGTTTATAATACGCACTGTTCCTGCAAGCCCTGCTGAAAGCTGACATGATTAAAGGTGCCACGTTCCACGCTTTTCTATTTCATTTTTTTTTCTTTTCTGCTGAAGTGCACTAATAACGTTAGTCAAGGTTTCTTGCACTAAAAACAGTTGTAGTTAAGTTTTTCACAAACATTTTCAACTTTGCTCAGACTTTAAAACCGGTTTATGCTACTACACCTTCAATATGTAAATGACCTCTATTGTGATTGGCTAATCTTTGTGTACCTACACAGTTCACATCCATTATTCATCACTGTCATTCATCAGAGCGGACATATGTTAATGTACTCACAGTTCTGATGTGGATACCATGATAATCTTGTGTAGCCGCACCTTTGACTAAATGACACAAAATATATAGCATGGTGCTAGCAACATCAAGGCCATGGGTTTGTTTCCCAGAAAATGTGTAAACTGATGAAATGTATACGTTTTATTGCAATGTAAGGTGCTTTTAGAAAAATAGTTTTTATGGTTGATTAACAAATGTAGTTGGTCAACATATTCTGGCAAAAAACTGCCTTCACTTCAGAAAATTATCTGAAATGAGGATATCTCAATAATAAATCGGCTTGTAAAATGCAAATAAAGTTTTAAAAAATAATTTAAAAAGTTATTTAAAAAAAAAAATAATAATAATTTTAAAAACTACAAGCGTCAGTCTCCCATACTGTCAGGCACCACCCAAATCTACCTCAAAATGTATGACCCTGATTTTTGTTTTTTGTTCGATAAAAATAAAAAAACTGCCACTTCTCAGTTGTGCAGCAGTAGAGAATAGACAGTTATATATCGAATTTGAGATAGTGGATTTATTTATTGTTTTAGTGTAAAATGTTGAATATTATTTATTATATATATATATATATATATAATATAAATATAAAATTATAAAATTAAATCAAAAACTAAAAATATTAATTTGAAAAAGTTGAAAAAGTTATTTAAAAATAGCTTGGATATATACATTTAATTTAGTACTTCCTCAAAAGCATTTATTAATAATGGGGGGAAAAAAACGGTGCCCTTTTGTTGCGTAAAGTCAGCCAATCAGAATAGAGCTTGCCAGATACTTTCCAGTTTTATGTGCATTATGTATCATACAGTCAAGGGACTCCTGAATGACCAGGTTTTGCACCTTGGTTTTCATCACTGTCCAAGTGGCTTTGCATTGAGAATTTCTGCACTGTACATCATGTTTTATTCCAAAAGAGAAAGGAGCATCCTTTTTTTCCATGCAACCTCTCACTATCAATCACACACCTACGGTCACATCAAGTGTGTCTGTCTGAGATATCAGTGACAGTGCACATCTTCCACACTTCTCAGCCAGAACTCTTGGACCTGGAAGTGAAGTTTATGAACAAGGCGTGTTTTTAAACTAGTGGCAGAACTCCAACCCAGCTGGAGATGCATGGTATGATGCCTACAACAAAAGAATGAAGAAAAAAGAAGAGACAACAGCAGCTGTTATAATTACCTCTGAGAACTGCTGTGAGTGCTGAGGGAAGCTGTTTTCTCCTTCTCACAGTGAACGTTTAAATGAGGGGTAACTAACTGAAGACTTTCTTCTACCATATGAAAACACACACTGTCTCTCTCAGCCTGTTTGCTCTGAAATATTGGTAAACTTTCCTCAAGGTCATTGGTTGGAGGTGTAATAAATTCTACTTTGAGCTTTGCTGACAGTCCTGTTCTCTGCTCTGCTCTCTTAAAGAGCCGGGGCTCCTCTGCCCTCCACCTGGACACTTTCTGCGCCAGAGATCATCTGTTATCATTACTAGCTCATCTAGAAGTCTTCCCTTGCCAATCTACAGGTCACCATCATCACTACCCCTGACAGAAGCTTTTCCCCTGCATCACACACCCGAATGCTAGCGCTAGTACTGCTGCAGTTTATTGATAAACTCCATGCAGTCATTTATAAAATGTCCCTGACACTCTCCACAGAGCCTATAATAGATCTCATGATTGAGCGCCACCATTACAACCCAACACTAACCTGCATGCTAACAAGTTCAAACAGTTAACAGGGCAAACATGTACGTCTGCCTACAGCAAAGAATACAACCACAAATTGGATTTCTTTAATAGCTCAAGGCTGGCTAGGACTAAAACCTATTTTGATTATCGATTCATTTATTGTCAATGTGTTTGATTAATGAATTTTAAAGCCAAATCTTTTTTTTTCTGCTGCAATTTACTTAGCTTATATCAATTTTCCACTGATGTGGCCGGTAAGATTTTGTAATGTTTCTGGAAGAAATCTCTTATGCTAACCAAGTGTGCATTTATTTGATCAAAAATGCAGTAAAAACAGTAATACTGTGAAATATTATTACAACTTAAAATAACTGACTTCTATAATCCTGACTGTAAGATCCTGTAGCTCAAGGAAGAAAAGGAAATGTATTTTTAACACGGTTTAAAAAAAAAAAAAAACGTGAAGCAAATCAGTGACAGATACCACAACCTTGCATTTTCACATTGTATGTCAGAGTTTTATAAGAACAGAACAAATACAGTCACATCTGATGCCAACTTTTTACTTGATATAATACAATTTTTTTATTTGAGTCAGTGCTATAGCACAGCAAAGTGATGCAATCTTTCCATTTGTGAAAGATTGCTATGAAATGATCCATTGCGAAGGGCACGGTCCACATCGTACACATTGAACTCATGGACATAAATCACAACACAGGGGTCTGAGAAAAAAAAACTTTCTGGGACATTTATTTTGCTAAAGACCACTGAGAGAGAAGAGGAGGTTGTTCTATGCCTCTTATACAGTGCATTTGTGTGTGTGTGTGTGTGTGTGTGTGTGTGTGAGGAAGATATGCGTATGATTTAATGTCACAGTACTTCTCAACTCAAACCCTTCTTGTGCACAGACTCAAAAAAGCACGAAATATACTCAAATAACATTCAAAAAGTAGAACTGGACATTTAAGAGACTCAAAAATGTCTGAATATCATTACATTAGACTAAAAATTCCACTAAAGTCACTGATATAAAAATTTTAAATGAAGAAAATGAAATCGTATTTGTGCAGATGCCATTTGGTTTCATAGTTTGGTATCTAACAAAATAAAATTCATAATTGTAAGCTTGATTAAATGACCAAATAGTTTTTGGGGTCACTTCTTACAAATACAGACACATACCGAGATGGAAGTATCTCTTCAGCGTGAAGGTCAGACTTCTGTGTGAATGTTCACATGCTGTTTTGTAAAGCCGCTCTGTGTCACATGTGTCATTCAATTCCACTGTAGCATTCTTCTGTTAAAAAAAAAAAACTCTTCAGTTTCCTAGATTCTCCCTTTCTCTGTTTCTTTTTATGTATCTCAGGCTGAACTAGATGAAAGCTTGGAGCTCATCCTGAAGAAGTGTGTTGCTTTCTTTCCCCTTGCACTTTACTTGTATTCCCCTTTTTCATATAGACAGAAAAGTAACTATAAATAGAACACACAATAGTAGAACCTCGAGTCATGTAGGAAGTGGAGAAAGAGCAAGGCAAAGACAAAAAGAGCTTTCAAACCTTGACAATAATGTGTGCAAGTGGATATGTATTTTAAACGATCAATTAATTGAGGGTTAAAGTTTATGTGAACGTATGAGGGAAAGCTTGAATTTCAGTAAGGCTGTTGTTTCTGTTGCTAAAATGGTAGAGCATGGCGCTAGGTCTTTAGTTCAGTTTCCAAGGTAATGAACTGATAAAATGTGTTTATCTTGAATGCATGTCACTTTGCATAAATGTACCTAGCAAATACATGAATATTAAATCAGTGCAATTACTTATTACATACATCACAACAGAAATGATTAGCAAATATTGATATATGCAACTGATTGGGGTTCATTTGAATAACTGATTTGCATATCATGTAGATAATACAATTTTCTAAATACTGTAAAATGAAAGCCCTAATATTTTCATGTAATATTTTCAATATTTAATTTTTTTTTTAATTATGTAATAAATAAAAGGAAAACAGATAGAATAGAAAAAGAATAGAGGAAGCTAGTGTTAGAGGCCTTTTTTGCTTTTGCTAATTGTATAATAAAAAGAAAACAAATAGATACAATACTTATTTTAAAAACTGTAAAATGAAAGCCCTAATATTTTCATGTGCTTCTATAATTGCTAGTATAATAATAATAAAAACATTTTTTTGAAGAAACAAAACTGCAATTGCTGTTATGACATGACAAATGACAATGCAATGTTGGCCTTTTTTCCACTTTTATTAATAGGACAGTAAAGAGAGGATATGAAATAATGGAGAGAAAGGACCTGGACTCAAATGCATGGCTGACGAGCATTTTTCAGCATTCTTGTGTCATTGTTATTAAAAGTGCTTGTCCTTGCTCTTTTAATTAAAGCATTCACATTCTATGCCAAAATTCATAGCACCCACAAAAGAAAAGTCTAGAATCCAGATGAAAAATAGAGCCAGTAGTCATGTATTCACAGAAAAGTCAGACAGTCCAGAGAAGGTGTTTCTGAAGACAGGGCACATATTTGAAAGAGTAATGAAGAGAGAGAAGGAACAACTGAAAATATGACTACCTGAAGGGGGTATCACTTTGACAACTGAGCTCGACACTGTGTGCTTTTCTCGCCTTACAGAAATTAGCTTGAGGCTTCACGCTGGCGCATCAAACCCCCGAATCTACTTTTACAATGCAGGCCAAAGGATACACACACCGGGTGCTTTCATCTATCCGCGATGCTGTGGCGGCATTCTCACAATAAATCACAGCTGGAGGAACGCACACATTCACGCGTACCGCTGAGAACAAACACAAGAGCCGCTACCCTGTTAGCTACGAAACGTTCACGTATTCCCAAACGCTCACATAGTCACAGCTTGAAAATAAGGCAAACTTTCAAGTGCTCCAGAATGAGGACCTCTTTTAAAATCCCAAGAAGGGTTTTCATCAAATTTCATCAGAAAACCTCATCAGAGGTTTGGCAACAAACAAACAAACAAGGAACGTATAAGCAACCTACAGCGATCTAACACAGCGATTATGAGTCAGTTCAGAAACACATGATGAGCTTCATCTCGGTTTTTAATATGATGACGATATAAACAGGCACAAAGGAAGAGGGGAATATTTGATTATGATGTGCTGCAAACACTTTAATGTCTTATTTGTTCTATGATAGGGGTAAATTCACAATATTTACTCCAGTAAATATATCTCAGAATCCAGTTTCTAAGTCAAGCTAAACTACATTTAGGCTGTTTAATGGATTTTCAGCAAATGCAACTGATTAAAATGCAAAACAGCAACACAGAAATATCAAGCCAGTATTATGGCTATATAACATAAAATAGATTTTTATATGTGACAACTTGCCCTGGTTACATACATTTTTCTATCTTTATTATTATTATCATTATTATTCATTATTTAATTATTTTATTGTTTGGATGACTGAATACACACACTCAAACTGATTGTACATTAGACGTTGACTAAAAACCTTTATTGATCTGTGTGACAACTAGCCACAGTCTCTCCTAAACTGATTTGTGGCTTATGAATTTCTGCTCGGCATTTGTTTCCCTGCTTTTTGGATGTGATGAGTGGCAGAATAAAAGAACACAAATAATTTTTTTATATATAGTGCATATTCACGTGTGTTTTTTGATGCAGGCAGCCTGGATTAAAATGACAGTTTGGTGCTTAGTGTGAATATCTGGATTAAGAGTTAAACAATCATTTATCCCCCTGGGTGAGACAAACAAACTCATATTCAACTTTATATAGACACTCACACATTTCACAAGCCTTACTGTGCAATGACAAAAGTGACTGGCACTTGAGCTGGCCTTGTTCGTCAGACAGATACATTAACTCTTCTTACTTCTCGCTATATCAATGGCACTAACACACTATTGTTTTTATACTGAGAATGATGATTTCTATCACCTAAACAATACTCAAACAAATATTTCTGTATTTTTACATTTTCATTATATATTATATGATATTATATGACATTATAAATTTGCAACCTTTCTGCCTGTTCATTAAGTAATTGCTTAAATTGCATGATATATGACATGACATGATATAAAACCGTTTGTGTGAAAAACCACACTATGTGATACACTGATATAGCCATCCATAAAATACTATGTCTATAAGCAAGTTTTTTCCCCCTTAAAATTCCTGATATGAATGTACAATTAATTTAAAGAAATTTAAGGCCCCCTTGGTTGCCAGGTATTTATTCTAAGGACCAATACACATTAATAAAAGGGTATATTGTCATTTTTCTTTGTCTATAGATAAAGTTTTTGTTTGCCATGGTACATTTTCGAAGTAGCCCAAAAAAATGCAACCCGCAACTGAATTTTCAAAATATCCCAATTGTGCAGGAAAACTGTGACATTGGCAACGCTGGTGTGTGAGTTAAATAGAAATTAAGACTAGACTGTTTCTATACGATAGGGGTTGAACGACATCTGATTTTTTAAAGTTGACTTTTATGTGATGAAAGTTGAGTGAAGTCGTTAAAGAACAAATAAGTCTGGAGCTGTGATAAACACCTTTTGGACAGCTATGGCATATGACACAGCACTGCCCATATGGCTATTGCTCCTATAACAGCTCATTTGTATCAATTATGTTGTATTTGGGTCGTTATAGTTCTCACTGATTTCTGCTCGTTCTAAATCAGATTCAGATAAAATAGCACAGTAAAGATTACATTCATATGAATGCATTAGTGAGAACCACTGCGTGTCTGAATTAATTCTATCTGGCAGCGTCTGTCTAGTAGTAGTGAAGCTTGGGGAATTAGTTAATAAGAAATATAAGCTTGAACTTTTCAGTTTCAAAGCAATTTTATTGAGAAATCACAGAACAGTGTTGACAATATATTTCCGCACTGAATGATTCTGTGTGTGCACAAAGTACGAGCTACTGTCTGTAATGTGTGTGAGTTACAGTGCAGCAGCGCATTAGATTAGAACGGTGATTAACTTACCTACCTGTAGAATAAGCGGTTTAAAATGTGCATTCTCCTGTTCAATTTCGAGCATCCAGTAATATAATCTCACATGTCTTGTGGAGCGCTTTCAGAGTATGCATTTATTTGTCATTTTAACTGTTTGGAAACGGAGTGTAAATGTGGAAGTCCTTCAAAGATTTCTTATACTTTTGCGTCCTCTATAGGACCACCGACTAGTCGATGTTAAGCTTAAAGGTCCCCTGAAATGCTTAGAAACACGCAGCGTTACTCTATGTGTTGACGTAATTTTCAACGTCAAAAAAAACGTTGAGCCGTTTTGGCGGAAGTGACGAACGTTTTGGAGCTCACTGCCTTATAGATAACCTTAAGACTAACATATTGATCCTAACACCCAAAAAAACTTTAATTTTGATTTCATGGGGACTTTAAAGTGTCATGGCAGAGCATTGAAGTCGGTGCAACCCCTACTATACAAGTACACAGTCTGAAAAAAAAAGGATAATTGTATTTTGTAAATAGAAATGTTAAATAATTTTCGATAATGTTAATAATAATTTATACATTTACTAAGTAAAAATATTTTATTAATATTAATAAAGCAAAACAAATGTATGTAAAAAAATATATATATTATTTAGGAAGCATCACTTGAAAAACCATTCAAATTAGTGGGTGGGCTATAGCAGTGTTTCTCAACCAGGGGTCCGTGGACCCCTAGTGGTCCTTGACGTAAGGCCAGGGGGTCTGTATAAAGTATGAATTTTTGCATAAATGTTGTATATTTTGACATGACATTTTCCCATGAAAGAAAAATCCAATATAGCTAATAATATGACCAAATACTGGACAAGTCAACTAACTTGAATTATACTTGACTGCATTTGGTCCTTACAAAGACACAAATGATACATAGATGAGTCAATTTTGTTCTAGGGGTCCTTGAGGATGGTTCTGAATTGGACTGGGGTCCGGTATGCCAAAAGGTTGAGATTCACTGGGCTATAGTGTAGCTAAAAGGGCACTAGTGGGTGATTAGCTGCATAAGGCATGTAGGTGTGCGCGTGTGTGTGTGCGTGTTCACAAAAAACAGGGTGTGCTTAAGAGTATGCCAACCAGCAGTGATGTGTGGGTTTGTTTATATGTATGTATTGTATGTATGTGTGTGTGTGTGTGTGTGTGTTGGTCAATAACGCCATCAAGCCAATACTAAGAGCTGCGGGAATGGCGTCCCCTGGCATTAACAAGGGCAGACACACAACGCCCGCCTCTAACAGGAACTGAAAGGGAGAGAACACTTCAGTCTGAGAGGAAAATAACACTTCCAGGGCATGCGAGGCGTATATTAGCATTGATAACTGGGAGAACGTGAAACGCCTATTAGTTCTTAAAAATCCTGCCCTGGTCTTGCAGGACAGAATATTAAAATAGCTGCTGCCAATTTACAGTCCTGTATCAAAAAAAGAAAAGAAAAGAACAACAGAGAATCCTAAATTTTTTATTATATTTTGTTGGAATTAGTTTGAACCACATTATTAGATACCTCTGATTCCCAAAATGAAAACTTGTCTAGCACTTGTTTGAGCACACTGCACTTTTTACATCCTTTACTTATAAAGTGCAGTGTGCTCAAACAAGTGCCAGACAAGTTTTCATTTTGGGAATCAGAGGTTATCTAATAATGTGGTTCAAACTAGTTCCAACAAAAGTTAATGCCAGCAATCTGAGTAATAAAAACAACAACAATAACAACTTTAAAGTTCAAAACACTTTAAGAATGTACACTACCATCAAAATGTTTTTGAAAATGTTTTTGAAAGTCTCTTATGCTCACCAAAGCTGAATTTATTTGACCAAAAATACAGTTAAAACAGTAATATAGTGAAATATTATTACAATAAAAAAAAAACATTTTCTATTTGAATATATTTTAAAAATGTAATTTATTCCTGTGATGTCAAAGCTGAATTTTCAGCATCATTATAATGAATATTTGAATGTCAAACATTTCTTCTCTATTTTGCTTGTAAATGAGGAAGTGGAGGGGCAGCTGGATCCATCTGGTCTACCTTGTTACCCTCAAGATCCTCAAGATCCCCAGCTTGCAGCAATCAGGCCATTCAGGAAACTGGGAACATTGCAAAAAGTCCAGGATCATTGAATGTTCTGTCTGGTTTGGTGGAGAATTTGATGTGCATCACTACTCTGCAAATATTGGCTCATAAAACATGACATGACCTTGCTGATAGATAGCTGAGATATCCCACAGGCACAGGTAGTTCTGGATAACAAGGATCACTACAAATGTAAAGAATAACCCCTTTAAAATGAACTTTAAAGGGATAGTTCAGCCAAAAATGAAAATTACCCCCTGATTTACTCACCCTCAAGCCAGGTGTATATGCCTTTCTTCTTTCAGACGAATACAATCAGAGTTATATAAAAAAAATGTTCTGGCTCTTTCAAGCTTTATAATGGTAGTGAATGGTGATCGAGATCTTGAAGCAAAATAAAGTGCATCCATCCATAAATATCCATATTTACAACTTTATAAACCGTAATCTCTAGCTTCCGCTAACTGTCGTACTCGCTATCACGAGAGAGTGGCATTCCAGCGAATAGTACAACTACTAAAACAGCGCAACTTTTCACACTTTTCAGTAAAAAATTCATCCTACAAATGTCTAAAGTTGCTTCAGCCTGGCAAACCTGAATAGGAAATGGTATTTTAACATTGAAAAACACGAAACAGAACTTCCTTCTGGTTTTTTATAACTTAAATCTAAGCAAAACTCTCAAACAAAAGTCAAAGCAAATCCTTTCTAATATTTTGTAGGTTGCTGCTTTTTGATACTAAGCAAAAACACATCTTTTGTTTTGTCTTTGTGGGAAGTTATTTTTTCTCAGATATTTGTTCTTATAGCAAGGTAAACAAATGGAGTATATTTGATGCTGAGTTTATTAGAAGTGTTGTCTACAAAGCACTTAATTTGGAGGTGGTACTGCTGTCAGTGCTCTTTCAATCCCACAGAAGAACTTGATGCAGTCTATACAGCTTCAGCATAGCTTTGAGGACTTCGTCTTTGAGTTAGCTGTCTTGCTTTCATATAGACAGAGTGTGGTCTCGCCAACACATGCTGACTTTGTTTGATTAATCTGCTCTTGTTGAGAGTTATGCAGAGACACAGATATGCTGATTAGGGCTACTGGTCGTCATTAGATTCTCACTGATTATAGAGCAAACCCACACACACACACACATTTTTCTTCTTTGTCTTTCCCTTAAGGCTGGAATACACTACATGGATTTTAAAATCTGAACTGATTTTTAAAACACTAGGCATCATACACTTACTGACTACACTACACAACTGGGGATCACACACTACTAGACTTTCAAGTTATTCCGATCACAACAAATTAACGCAGAAATGTGCGACTTATTGCTAGGAGGCGCGTGTCAAATGTTATAAAATTGGCTGAAAATATCAAACATGTTTGATATCCTCCGACTGGATGGAATCAGAATATGAAGCTAAAAAAGTCTGTGACCATCATAAACTACACGATTTTCTATGGAATTTGTCAACTCAAATCTGCAGACTGACTCTGACTTTCCGCAACTAGCATCAATTTCTCCAGACAGTAAATTGGCAGAAAATCAGGGCAAAAATTGTGTAGTGTATTCCCCAATCTGTTACTAGCTTATAGGCCGTTAGCATTGCCAGCATGGTTGCCGCTAATCTCAAATTGCACTCTATTTACACACACATTATCATTGTTTTACTCACTGTTTACTTGCTCTAGTGGCGGATATGTGGCTACCTTTGAGTGCAGGTGAGGACACGTTCGAGCTGGACTTGGTGCAGCTGGAGCTGGAGGCCCATGGAGAAGCAGATCCACGACCTACTGGTAAAGCAGGCCCAGCTGCGAGAGCCACGGTGGAAACATCCCAGGCTGACGCTCAGAAGTCTGAGGTAAGTTCACGGCATGATGTTAATGCCCCCACCACCTCTACTCCGTGTGTTTCTCTGCACAGGCCCTGTGCACCAGGATACCACGGACCCTGGGTGCACCAGCAGCAGAAGACACGAGCCAGGCCCCAAGCGAGGACCTCTCCCTCTCCGCCACCCCTTGCTACCGTATATTTACCACCAGGGCCCTATACAGATTTCCTAAAAGAATTCACAGATTTCCTCTCAGACCTATTGGTTAATGCTGATAAAGCGCTAATTGTTAGAGACTTTAACATTCATGTTGATTACTTCATCAGTACTCATTTAGTATCAGTAAAGTATGGAGTGCCACAAGGATCTGTCTTAGGCCCTCTGCTATTTTCAATATACATGTTGCCCCTTGGTAATATTATTAGAAAATATGGGATTTGTTTCCATTGTTATGCTGATGATACTCAACTATATATTTCAACAAGACCAGATGAAACTTCTAAATTACCTAAGCTAACAGTGTGTTAAAAATGTAAACGTTTGGATGACCAATAACTTTCTCCTATTAAATT
>NW_015506731.1:58831-61875 GCF_001515645.1 Sinocyclocheilus grahami
AAAAGAACAACAGAGAATCCTAAATTTTTAATTATATTTTGTTGGAATTAGTTTGAACCACATTATTAGATACCTCTGATTCCCAAAATGAAAACTTGTCTAGCACTTGTTTGAGCACACTGCACTTTTTACATCCTTTACTTATAAAGTGCAGTGTGCTCAAACAAGTGCCAGACAAGTTTTCATTTTGGGAATCAGAGGTTATCTAATAATGTGGTTCAAACTAGTTCCAACAAAAGTTAATGCCAGCAATCTGAGTAATAAAAACAACAACAATAACAACTTTAAAGTTCAAAACACTTTAAGAATGTACACTACCATCAAAATGTTTTTGAAAATGTTTTTGAAAGTCTCTTATGCTCACCAAAGCTGAATTTATTTGACCAAAAATACAGTTAAAACAGTAATATAGTGAAATATTATTACAATAAAAAAAAAACATTTTCTATTTGAATATATTTTAAAAATGTAATTTATTCCTGTGATGTCAAAGCTGAATTTTCAGCATCATTATAATGAATATTTGAATGTCAAACATTTCTTCTCTATTTTGCTTGTAAATGAGGAAGTGGAGGGGCAGCTGGATCCATCTGGTCTACCTTGTTACCCTCAAGATCCTCAAGATCCCCAGCTTGCAGCAATCAGGCCATTCAGGAAACTGGGAACATTGCAAAAAGTCCAGGATCATTGAATGTTCTGTCTGGTTTGGTGGAGAATTTGATGTGCATCACTACTCTGCAAATATTGGCTCATAAAACATGACATGACCTTGCTGATAGATAGCTGAGATATCCCACAGGCACAGGTAGTTCTGGATAACAAGGATCACTACAAATGTAAAGAATAACCCCTTTAAAATGAACTTTAAAGGGATAGTTCAGCCAAAAATGAAAATTACCCCCTGATTTACTCACCCTCAAGCCAGGTGTATATGCCTTTCTTCTTTCAGACGAATACAATCAGAGTTATATAAAAAAAATGTTCTGGCTCTTTCAAGCTTTATAATGGTAGTGAATGGTGATCGAGATCTTGAAGCAAAATAAAGTGCATCCATCCATAAATATCCATATTTACAACTTTATAAACCGTAATCTCTAGCTTCCGCTAACTGTCGTACTCGCTATCACGAGAGAGTGGCATTCCAGCGAATAGTACAACTACTAAAACAGCGCAACTTTTCACACTTTTCAGTAAAAAATTCATCCTACAAATGTCTAAAGTTGCTTCAGCCTGGCAAACCTGAATAGGAAATGGTATTTTAACATTGAAAAACACGAAACAGAACTTCCTTCTGGTTTTTTATAACTTAAATCTAAGCAAAACTCTCAAACAAAAGTCAAAGCAAATCCTTTCTAATATTTTGTAGGTTGCTGCTTTTTGATACTAAGCAAAAACACATCTTTTGTTTTGTCTTTGTGGGAAGTTATTTTTTCTCAGATATTTGTTCTTATAGCGAGGTAAACAAATGGAGTATATTTGATGCTGAGTTTATTAGAAGTGTTGTCTACAAAGCACTTAATTTGGAGGTGGTACTGCTGTCAGTGCTCTTTCAATCCCACAGAAGAACTTGATGCAGTCTATACAGCTTCAGCATAGCTTTGAGGACTTCGTCTTTGAGTTAGCTGTCTTGCTTTCATATAGACAGAGTGTGGTCTCGCCAACACATGCTGACTTTGTTTGATTAATCTGCTCTTGTTGAGAGTTATGCAGAGACACAGATATGCTGATTAGGGCTACTGGTCGTCATTAGATTCTCACTGATTATAGAGCAAACCCACACACACACACACTCTTCTTTGTCTTTCCCTTAAGGCTGGAATACACTACATGGATTTTAAAATCTGAACTGATTTTTAAAACACTAGGCATCATACACTTACTGACTACACTACACAACTGGGGATCACACACTACTAGACTTTCAAGTTATTCCGATCACAACAAATTAACGCAGAAATGTGCGACTTATTGCTAGGAGGCGCGTGTCAAATGTTATAAAATTGGCTGAAAATATCAAACATGTTTGATATCCTCCGACTGGATGGAATCAGAATATGAAGCTAAAAAAGTCTGTGACCATCATAAACTACACGATTTTCTATGGAATTTGTCAACTCAAATCTGCAGACTGACTCTGACTTTCCGCAACTAGCATCAATTTCTCCAGACAGTAAATTGGCAGAAAATCAGGGCAAAAATTGTGTAGTGTATTCCCCAATCTGTTACTAGCTTATAGGCCGTTAGCATTGCCAGCATGGTTGCCGCTAATCTCAAATTGCACTCTATTTACACACACATTATCATTGTTTTACTCACTGTTTACTTGCTCTAGTGGCGGATATGTGGCTACCTTTGAGTGCAGGTGAGGACACGTTCGAGCTGGACTTGGTGCAGCTGGAGCTGGAGGCCCATGGAGAAGCAGATCCACGACCTACTGGTAAAGCAGGCCCAGCTGCGAGAGCCACGGTGGAAACATCCCAGGCTGACGCTCAGAAGTCTGAGGTAAGTTTACGGCATGATGTTAATGCCC
Organism: Sinocyclocheilus grahami; assembly: GCF_001515645.1. Classification (NCBI taxonomy): domain Eukaryota; kingdom Metazoa; phylum Chordata; class Actinopteri; order Cypriniformes; family Cyprinidae; genus Sinocyclocheilus; species Sinocyclocheilus grahami. The sequence goes on from NW_015506731.1 coordinate 61,362, forward strand.
CCACCACCTCTACTCCATGTGTTTCTCTGCACAGGCCCAGTGCACCAGGATACCACGGACCCTGGGTGCACCAGCAGCAGAAGACACGAGCCAGGCCCCAAGCGAGGACCTCTCCCTCTCCGCCACCCCTTGCTACCGTATATTTACCACCAGGGCCCTATACAGATTTCCTAAAAGAATTCACAGATTTCCTCTCAGACCTATTGGTTAATGCTGATAAAACGCTAATTTTCAGAGACTTTAACATTCATGTTGATTACTTCATCAGTACTCATTTAGTATCAGTAAAGTATGGAGTGCCACAAGGATCTGTCTTAGGCCCTCTGCTATTTTCAATATACATGTTGCCCCTTGGTAATATTATTAGAAAATATGGGATTTGTTTCCATTGTTATGCTGATGATACTCAACTATATATTTCAACAAGACCAGATGAAACTTCTAAATTACCTAAGCTAACAGTGTGTTAAAAATGTAAACGTTTGGATGACCAATAACTTTCTCCTATTAAATT
>NW_015506731.1:66728-84968 GCF_001515645.1 Sinocyclocheilus grahami
AAAAGAACAACAGAGAATCCTAAATTTTTAATTATATTTTGTTGGAATTAGTTTGAACCACATTATTAGATACCTCTGATTCCCAAAATGAAAACTTGTCTAGCACTTGTTTGAGCACACTGCACTTTTTACATCCTTTACTTATAAAGTGCAGTGTGCTCAAACAAGTGCCAGACAAGTTTTCATTTTGGGAATCAGAGGTTATCTAATAATGTGGTTCAAACTAGTTCCAACAAAAGTTAATGCCAGCAATCTGAGTAATAAAAACAACAACAATAACAACTTTAAAGTTCAAAACACTTTAAGAATGTACACTACCATCAAAATGTTTTTGAAAATGTTTTTGAAAGTCTCTTATGCTCACCAAAGCTGAATTTATTTGACCAAAAATACAGTTAAAACAGTAATATAGTGAAATATTATTACAATAAAAAAAAAACATTTTCTATTTGAATATATTTTAAAAATGTAATTTATTCCTGTGATGTCAAAGCTGAATTTTCAGCATCATTATAATGAATATTTGAATGTCAAACATTTCTTCTCTATTTTGCTTGTAAATGAGGAAGTGGAGGGGCAGCTGGATCCATCTGGTCTACCTTGTTACCCTCAAGATCCTCAAGATCCCCAGCTTGCAGCAATCAGGCCATTCAGGAAACTGGGAACATTGCAAAAAGTCCAGGATCATTGAATGTTCTGTCTGGTTTGGTGGAGAATTTGATGTGCATCACTACTCTGCAAATATTGGCTCATAAAACATGACATGACCTTGCTGATAGATAGCTGAGATATCCCACAGGCACAGGTAGTTCTGGATAACAAGGATCACTACAAATGTAAAGAATAACCCCTTTAAAATGAACTTTAAAGGGATAGTTCAGCCAAAAATGAAAATTACCCCCTGATTTACTCACCCTCAAGCCAGGTGTATATGCCTTTCTTCTTTCAGACGAATACAATCAGAGTTATATAAAAAAAATGTTCTGGCTCTTTCAAGCTTTATAATGGTAGTGAATGGTGATCGAGATCTTGAAGCAAAATAAAGTGCATCCATCCATAAATATCCATATTTACAACTTTATAAACCGTAATCTCTAGCTTCCGCTAACTGTCGTACTCGCTATCACGAGAGAGTGGCATTCCAGCGAATAGTACAACTACTAAAACAGCGCAACTTTTCACACTTTTCAGTAAAAAATTCATCCTACAAATGTCTAAAGTTGCTTCAGCCTGGCAAACCTGAATAGGAAATGGTATTTTAACATTGAAAAACACGAAACAGAACTTCCTTCTGGTTTTTTATAACTTAAATCTAAGCAAAACTCTCAAACAAAAGTCAAAGCAAATCCTTTCTAATATTTTGTAGGTTGCTGCTTTTTGATACTAAGCAAAAACACATCTTTTGTTTTGTCTTTGTGGGAAGTTATTTTTTCTCAGATATTTGTTCTTATAGCGAGGTAAACAAATGGAGTATATTTGATGCTGAGTTTATTAGAAGTGTTGTCTACAAAGCACTTAATTTGGAGGTGGTACTGCTGTCAGTGCTCTTTCAATCCCACAGAAGAACTTGATGCAGTCTATACAGCTTCAGCATAGCTTTGAGGACTTCGTCTTTGAGTTAGCTGTCTTGCTTTCATATAGACAGAGTGTGGTCTCGCCAACACATGCTGACTTTGTTTGATTAATCTGCTCTTGTTGAGAGTTATGCAGAGACACAGATATGCTGATTAGGGCTACTGGTCGTCATTAGATTCTCACTGATTATAGAGCAAACCCACACACACACACACTCTTCTTTGTCTTTCCCTTAAGGCTGGAATACACTACATGGATTTTAAAATCTGAACTGATTTTTAAAACACTAGGCATCATACACTTACTGACTACACTACACAACTGGGGATCACACACTACTAGACTTTCAAGTTATTCCGATCACAACAAATTAACGCAGAAATGTGCGACTTATTGCTAGGAGGCGCGTGTCAAATGTTATAAAATTGGCTGAAAATATCAAACATGTTTGATATCCTCCGACTGGATGGAATCAGAATATGAAGCTAAAAAAGTCTGTGACCATCATAAACTACACGATTTTCTATGGAATTTGTCAACTCAAATCTGCAGACTGACTCTGACTTTCCGCAACTAGCATCAATTTCTCCAGACAGTAAATCGGCAGAAAATCAGGGCAAAAATTGTGTAGTGTATTCCCCAATCTGTTACTAGCTTATAGGCCGTTAGCATTGCCAGCATGGTTGCCGCTAATCTCAAATTGCACTCTATTTACACACACATTATCATTGTTTTACTCACTGTTTACTTGCTCTAGTGGTGGATATGTGGCTACCTTTGAGTGCAGGTGAGGACACGTTCGAGCTGGACTTGGTGCAGCTGGAGCTGGAGACCCATGGAGAAGCAGATCCACGACCTACTGGTAAAGCAGGCCCAGCTGCGAGAGCCACGGTGGAAACATCCCAGGCTGACGCTCAGAAGTCTGAGGTAAGTTCACGGCATGATGTTAATGCCCCCACCACCTCTACTCCGTGTGTTTCTCTGCACAGGCCCTGTGCACCAGGATACCACGGACCCTGGGTGCACCAGCAGCAGAAGACACGAGCCAGGCCCCAAGCGAGGACCTCTCCCTCTCCGCCACCCCTTGCTACCGTATATTTACCACCAGGGCCCTATACAGATTTCCTAAAAGAATTCACAGATTTCCTCTCAGACCTATTGGTTAATGCTGATAAAACGCTAATTTTCAGAGACTTTAACATTCATGTTGATTACTTCATCAGTACTCATTTAGTATCAGTAAAGTATGGAGTGCCACAAGGATCTGTCTTAGGCCCTCTGCTATTTTCAATATACATGTTGCCCCTTGGTAATATTATTAGAAAATATGGGATTTGTTTCCATTGTTATGCTGATGATACTCAACTATATATTTCAACAAGACCAGATGAAACTTCTAAATTACCTAAGCTAACAGTGTGTTAAAAATGTAAACGTTTGGATGACCAATAACTTTCAGGATACCACGGACCCTGGGTGCACCAGCAGCAGAAGACACGAGCCAGGCCCCAAGCGAGGACCTCTCCCTCTCCGCCACCCCTTGCTACCGTATATTTACCACCAGGGCCCTATACAGATTTCCTAAAAGAATTCACAGATTTCCTCTCAGACCTATTGGTTAATGCTGATAAAGCGCTAATTGTTAGAGACTTTAACATTCATGTTGATTACTTCATCAGTACTCATTTAGTATCAGTAAAGTATGGAGTGCCACAAGGATCTGTCTTAGGCCCTCTGCTATTTTCAATATACATGTTGCCCCTTGGTAATATTATTAGAAAATATGGGATTTGTTTCCATTGTTATGCTGATGATACTCAACTATATATTTCAACAAGACCAGATGAAACTTCTAAATTACCTAAGCTAACAGTGTGTTAAAAATGTAAACGTTTGGATGACCAATAACTTTCTCCTATTAAATTCGGATAAGACAGCGATATTACTTATTGGACCAAAAAAAAGTAGATAGAATCTCTTAGATTACAATTTGCATCTAGAGGAATGTACTGTTACTTCCTCTACAGTCAAAAACATGGGTGTTATATCAGACAGCAACTTTTTTGTTTTGAAAATCATATTTCACATGTTACAAAATCAGCATTCTTCAATCTTAGAAACATCTCCAAGCTACGGAGCATGTTACATATTTCGGATGCAGAAAAGCTAGTTCATGCATTCATGACCTCTAGACTGGACTTTTGTAATGCACTGCTAGGTGGTTGTCCTGCATCTTCAATAAACAAACTAGAGGTAGTCCAAAATGCAGATGCAGGTCAAGAAAATATGATCATATTACTCATATGATCATGTTACATATTAATTTTACAATCTCTACGCTGGCTACCTATTATGTTCTGTATCAATTACAAAATATTACTATTTACTTATAAGTCCCTAAATGGTTTAGCTCCTGTGCACCTAGCCAGTCTTCTATCACACTACAATCCATCACGCTCCCTAAGGTTGCAAAACTCTGGACTTTCGGTAGTACCTAGGAGGTAGAGCATTATGGCATTTGGCTCCCAAACTCTGGAATAGCCTTCCTGATCATGTTCGGGGGTTCAGACACACTCTCTCTGTTTAAATCTAAATTAAAAACACATATCTTTAGCCAAGCATTCACATGTATCTCATAACATTCTACTCCATTCTGATCAAATGCACATTATCATTTTTTGCTTGGTTTGAACAGCAGCTAAGCTAATTTTTGTCTATTTGCTTCTCTGTTTCTGCCACGGGATGGGAATCCCGAGGTAACTAGGAATTACACAAGCTTCAGTCTGGATCCAGCCCGTACAAAGTTCTGAGATGAACAAACACCTGAGAAGAGCCGATGCCAACCCCTCCGAGGACCTCAGATGATGCCAACCCTGAACCAACACACAAAATCTGAGATGAACAAACACCTGAGAAGAGCCGATGCCAACCCCTCCGAGGACCTCAGATGATGTCAACCCTGAACCAACATACAAAACCAAAACTTTTGAATGGTAATGAATACCTTATCCTGTACCTTTGTGTCATTTTCTGCAATCATAGTCTTATCCATAAAAGTGAAAAAGCCTTATTAAAATTAAATTATTAATTTTAATGTTTAAAATTTTAAAACAATTATTTTATAATTACTAATATGAATTATTAAATAATAATTAATATGAATTATTAAATAATATATATTTTTTCAAGTAAAGTACAGAAATTAAATAATTAATTTAAAACTAAAAAATCCAAAATATCTCTTGTTCCGTATTTTTGTGCTGTACTGGTCTGTTTTCGGCAGACATACTCACATGTTCATGCTTTTACCCCAGGAGTATTGTTAAACCAGAGTTGCATCTGTCATTGTTTATCCTCAGCATCACGATAAGCAAAGCTCTGCTTTACTTTGTAATTGAGAAGCCAGATGTTATCTCTTTAGTAAAAGCATTATAAGGTAGGAACAGGATATATGCTTTTTCCAGCTCTATTGATGGCAGTCCGAAATTGTTAGCAATACAATTCATGAGCAATTTGCAAGCGGACTATTTAGTTCAATGAAGCTGAAGAGGCCATCATGTAGGAGAGACAACAACATTAACGTTTGCTTTCAAATAAAACAAATTAAAGCAAAAGATTGTGAGCGAGACGTCGGCTCCTTATCTGTGAGGATAAGTGCTAAGACCTGAACTTCAAAAATCTTATTCAATTCAATTCATGTTTATTTGTATAGCGATTTTCACGATTCAAATAGTTGCAAAGCAGCTTCACAGAAAATGAAAGTTTCTACATTACATTTAGGAGTAGCTTATCAGTGGTGGCTATGTCAAGGTGATGTCCATCTTACACACAGTGACAAACAGACCAGGTCAAACAAAAGCTGTCTAATGGAAAAAGCGAGAAATAAGCCACATACATGACTGTGAGCTCTATGCAATTATATGCTGTGATGAAAAATTATTAAAGTAGAATAAAGAAAAACAACAGGGGGAGGAATATATAAGGTTTACTTAAACGTCAGTAACATTTTTCCACAGGAGGAGAGATACATAGCCTTTGTTCACTAAAAGTCCAATAAAGCAGGGCTGCCAGTCTCAGAGCAGTTTCAAAGCTTTATTAGAACAGGCACAGTAAAGCCAGTAAATCCAGCCTTACATCTCACTGAAATAGACCCACTGCAGTGCCCTGCAGAGAGCCACCTCAACTTCCAGTTGTTTGCCTCTTAAGCCAAATGGACACTTGGAATGTGTCGACTACCCTTTATTTCCATAAACATTCATCTCAGCACATGCTGGCAGAACCACTGTGGAGAAACTCTGTGCTTTTTGTCACCTATCCCGAGGTCTTGCCTGCATGCAGCACAGCGGGAATTTGTGCTGCACTGCTGCATTTATCAAAGCCATTTCTCAAGCCATTTTCTTCTGCAGAAATAAAAATGCCATAAACCCAGTCACTAATGTAATCACATAAAGGAATTAAAATTGGCTAACAAAGCAAATGGTATGGTGTGCTTGACAAAATAAAATAAAAACGCATTTAAATTCATATTTTTAATAACATCTCTTAATCTTCAACAAAGAGATGAATTTCACCAACTCTCTTGAGAAGTGAATCAAACTGATGCTCTCCATGGTCCCTGTGAGTTTGCTGCACGTGTCACACTTTCAGGTCTACGTGCTCTAAAGTTACCCTGAGTTGGCAGAGAAAGTTCATTTCGAGCTTTGTGAGCTGAATCTGATCTAAACCAGGTTGGATTTGTTTGGTTTTGTCAACTCTAAACGTACTCTGAAACCCTGAGTTTGTTCAGCTAGCTTCATGCAACAGGCCACTGGCATTTAATTCAAAGTAAACGCTTGCAGCTTCAGAAACATAAAAAAATGTAGTGGGTCATTCTGTCAAATTTCAGAAACTTTCCTGGCTACAAATTTTGATTTTGTTTTTATTTTCCCCCAAAGAAAGACAAACATAAATAGTGACGAAAGACAAAATATTAAATGTCATGGATGAATATTTACTGAGTAATCCACTGTTTTGTAAAAGGGGTCAAAATGATCAATTTGACCTGAGATTTGGAGCCAAATTACAGGGGGGTAAAATGACTTTAGAAAGATGGCAGCATCATTATTTTATTTTCACACAGAGATTGTTAGGTCTATTAGTAAAATCTGTTGACTTTAGAAATCTTAATTGCATTACATAACAATGGTGATAATCTCAGGTGAAAATTGTAATTTTGACACCCATCTACAAAATACTGTATTACTTAGTAAATATTTATCCATGACATTTAATATTTTGGCTTTCATCTTAAATTATGTATTTCTTTCACAAGAAAGAAAATGATCTAAATCAAATTTTTATCTGGGGCCCACTGGTTGAGTTGACACGGAATGACCCTAGTACTTTTTTGCAATCTAATAAACTAAATTATTTTGCTTGTAAATGCCTCTTTGTAGGAAAACACATTATTCTCTTTGCATAGTTTTTTAATGGCCCCTTACATTTTTCAACCTAGGAGCTGTGTGCTCTTTGGGAAAAAAGCAAATGTGAAGCCCTGATCGTACTTCGGTGCAAAACTACAAAAACAAAATCAGTTCGATTTAGAAAAGCTCATTTAGGTGGAAGAAGGTAATTAGGCTAAAAACCTGCTTAAAGCAAGTTCACCCAAAAATGAATCATCAATTACTCCCCCTCATTCTAGACCAGTATGACTTCTCCCGTGGAAGAGAAAAAAAGACTACATTTCACTGCACAGCATTGTTTTTTTTTTTATGTAAATATGCACTAAACAGATGTGTTTGACCGCTGCGTTTGCGCCTCACATTTTTTGCAGCGTCTCGCACATGACACTGCATTCTTAAAACGTGGCACTTAAATTAAAAGTTCAACTTAATAAAATGTCTCTTGACTTCCCTGAGTCTCATGTTTTTAAATGCAAAAAGCACGCTCTGTGTGAATGGCCCCTTAGACATTCTGCTTTCAACTTTTGTGGGGAAAAAAGACATTTGGGTTGTAAAAGAGCCTGAGCAAATATGAAAAAAATTCACAATTTTTATTCTTGGGTGAAATATTCCTTTACATTTAAAAATAATGAAAGAATAAAACATCACACACACATCACAAACCCAGCCACTAAGAATCAATAATTTAGAAAGTTTTCTCCTGCTGCTTGTTTTTTTTTTCTTTCAAGTTTAACTGTCCAGCTTAATTTCCCATTTGCTTTTTCTACATTAACCTAAATACTCAAATTACTAGGAAGGAACAGAAGTTCTGTCATGACAACTCTCGGAGAGATTGGCATGATAATGTACATGACAATGTTAATGTATTTGGTCTTGGCGGGATAGATCTGCTATGCTGCTGCTGCTGCTGCAGCAGAGCAAGTACCGAGACTTGCTACTGCCAATACATCCACAACATGCTGTTGTAAGCATGTAAGTAATACTGCTGCTGCACATATAACACATATGAATAACACCCATATAGCATACATGAATCACCTCGTAGCAGATCTATACAGGTGGAGCTGGGGAAGGTGGAGGGTTTCTGAAGTGTGCTGCAAAACTGCTACAGCAAACAAAAGCCAGGTATTTGAATATCAAGCAGTAAGCTCATTGGCTACTGATACAGGAGAAAACCAATCAGCTGCCATGTGACAATTATGTCGCCAGGTCAGATTGAGCTAGATCTATCAGACTGCGCCATCTAGAGTTTCAGGTCAGAACTCTGTATATATGTCTGCCTTGGCTACCATGCCGACTGGCTTAATGCTAGTGGCCTATGGCTATGTGTGCCTGGGCTACCACGCCAACCAGCTTAACAATAGTAGCCTAGGACTATGTGAGCCTTGGCTATCACGCCGACCGGCTTAACAATAGTGGCCTAGGACTATGTGTGCCTGGGCTACCACGCCGACTGACTTTACTCTAATTAGACGCGCACTGTGTGTAATGTTAATTAAGTAATACTGCTGCTGCACATATAACACATATGAATAACACCCATATAGCATACATGAATCACCTCGTAGCAGATCTATACAGGTGGAGCTGGGGAAGGTGGAGGGTTTCTGAAGTGTGCTGCAAAACTGCTACAGCAAACAAAAGCCAGGTATTTGAATATCAAGCAGTAAGCTCATTGGCTACTGATACAGGAGAAAACCAATCAGCTGCCATGTGACAATTATGTCGCCAGGTCAGATTGAGCTAGATCTATCAGACTGCGCCATCTAGAGTTTCAGGTCAGAACTCTGTATATATGTCTGCCTTGGCTACCATGCCGACTGGCTTAATGCTAGTGGCCTATGGCTATGTGTGCCTGGGCTACCACGCCAACCAGCTTAACAATAGTAGCCTAGGACTATGTGAGCCTTGGCTATCACGCCGACCGGCTTAACAATAGTGGCCTAGGACTATGTGTGCCTGGGCTACCACGCCGACTGACTTTACTCTAATTAGACGCGCACTGTGTGTAATGTTAATTAACTAAATGGATATACGTTGTAATCCGATAGACAAGACCCCAGCATCCACCTGAGCAAATATCATAAATTAGTCATTTAATATTTGCTGTTACTTTCTACACTTCATAAGTCCCAGCGGCAGCATAACAGCTCGTTAATTCATGTTCGTGCAATGATGAGACAGACAAAGTTAGCCGATGCATGTCATTTTACTTATTAAATTTATTAGGATTACAGTGCACAAACTCCTCGGTGGACTGACTTGAATGAACAAATAAAGCAGAATATAAACGTTCTTTCTCTATTTTCTTTACTACACAGCACAGCAATAGCACATGTCACACGAGCACATTTCTCCAAACTAACTACCCATAATGCATTTCAGTCTGAACTGCAACAACCATAGCGATAACTTTTAATTCCCTTCTCCGGCAACACTATCGTTGATATGACTGTGATAAGTGCGTGATTCTGACTCTACGTGCAACTGAAATCAACCACACACAAATCACGATGAAAACACTGACCTTAGAAATAATGAACGTGAACATTGAGATTACGCCGATGAATATGGAGAACCCCAGTTGAAATGCATACACAAGAATGCTTATTTCATTTAACCTGTTTTCATATTCGTTACTATTAATGTGGCCTTTTTCTCCAGCTGTATAAACACATATGCTACAATGCAAACTGCTAACATGACACTTAGTTTAAACTTGTTTACGGTTGCTCATTTTATATTCAATTAGGCAGACCACGTAAATATACACAGTGATATGGATTAAAAGAGCATTCACTTATCTTAGATGTTGATTTAGGCTGCTCTGAAGTGCGCCGCAAAACTGCTACAGCAAACAAAAGCCAGGTATTTGAATATTAAGCAGTAAGCTCATTGGCTACCGATACAGGAGAAAACCAATCAGCTGCCATGTGACAATTATGTCGCCAGGTCAGATTGAGCTAGACCTATCGGACTGCGCCATCTAGATTTCATGCCAGAATTCTGTATATATGCTGCATCACATTAACTAGATCATATCATATCCAAAACCTGCAGATCATTTTATATTTCCCCAAAACTGAGATACAAACCAAAATCACATTACACACGCATGTCTCCCTCCTCCCACACTGCTTTGTAACTACAGCTACAGATGTCTAAAACCATACTTCCTCCTTTCACAAGAATGCACATCCAAATTTTAATCACAGAGAGATGCACAGGGTTAGTTAGGTTAAAAGCTTTTCAAGCATGCATGTTTTATCAATATTTAATATTAGGTTGTGCTGGCAAAGCATTTTTCCACCAGTGCGTGCTAGACAATAATAACAACTCCATCAATACCGTAATGAAAAAGTATTACTTTAGCAGTTTAAAGGTGACATTTGAATACCTGCTAAAATCTGGTAAGCAGTTTGTTTAACAGAAATACTTTTTTAAGCAGAGATCGTGAAACCCATTTATTTTTAAATAACTCTTGTGCACACACCAATATCGGGTAAAATAAGCCATTTTTAATTGCCACCCTCTTGGAATTATTTTTCCATTAAGCTTGCTGCAATGCATTCTGGGATTGCCTTCTCTATAAAGAATACTGCTTTGAGAGTTTTGGTTAAGCCGAGGTATCTTGGGAGGCAGCACAATTAGGCTCGCTATAAAACATCCTTGGCGCCTGTAGCGTATTCACAGTATGATGCCTTATAATACACCCTCTGTAGTGCGCTCACTAGATTTTGCAGAGCAATCAAGTGTTTATTTGTTATTAACTCAACTCCGTCCGAACGGCACTCAATCATAGAACAAGGTTCACACACCCGCTGGATGAGTTCGGAGTCTGAACCTGTGACCTGATTAAATTAACTTCGACCATCCTGACACGCTGAATAATTCAAGTAGCAATGTGTGTTGCTGTAGCTCAACTAAACTAAAGTGAGCTTAATGGGCCCCTGGAGATCCATTTACACCAACTGAGTTTATAAACCTGTTGGGTGGGGGGGGGATCCTTAGTAACTGCAGGATGTAACGTTATTTATGGCGTCTGAATGAACATCTAGGAGTGATCCAAGAACAGATTCTTTAATTGCTGGTTAATTAATTGTGATAATTATTACTGTAAGTGGCATGGCCAGATACACACATCAATATCCTATTTTGTATTACATCTATAGAAAAATGCACAAATTTCCCTGACCTCTTTCACAAAGACTCATTACAGGGAAGGATGAGTCAAAAAAGCTCCAATTAGATCATTTTGTCTTTTTTCTTTAAATTCTACATCCTTCAGAAAGGACTATTGAAAGGCTAGACCAAAGAGTAATTACTTATTTTGACTGACCTATAATGAAGTAATACGGACTAGCTTTACAATTGCCTTTTTAGATTTTATCCTTAGTAACTGCAGGATGTAACGTTATTTATGGCGTCTGAATGAACATCTAGGAGTGATCCAAGAACAGATTCTTTAATTGCTGGTTAATTAATTGTGATAATTATTACTGTAAGTGGCATGGCCAGATACACACATCAATTTCCTATTTTGTATTACATCTATAGAAAAATGCACAAATTTCCCTGACCTCTTTCACAAAGACTCATTACAGAGAAGGATGAGTCAAAAAAGCTCCAATTAGATCATTTAGTCTTTTTTCTTTAAATTCTACATCCTTCAGAAAGGACTATTGAAAGGCTAGACCAAAGAGTAATTACTTATTTTGACTGACCTATAATGAAGTAATACGGACTAGCTTTACAATTGCCTTTTTAGATTTTAAGAACAATTCATTTTTAATTAACTTGCCTCTCATTCATCATGATCTTCCACTCTTTTATCCTTGTGGGCACTCTGAAGAGACCGTTAAACTCTTCGGTATAGCGCTGGCATGATTGACAGACAGGTTTCCTTTGGCAAGCTGACGCTTATTGTGAGACTCATTCAGATCCTAAGGCCCTCGGCAACAATAAGACAAGGCCAAAGTGAAAGGACGATTATGTAAACATTACAAAACGGCGAGATGACGAGACGAGTTGTTGCCGCCACTGACTTCTGAATACCACCACGATGATTGTGCTGGTCATATGGGTTTTCGGTGATTGAAGGATGAAATAGTGGGAGTGATTAAGTGATGAGAAGAGACTTGTTTCAGCTTTAATAAACACTGATTGATTATGACCCTCACACTCAATCAGACTCATTAAAGCACTGAGAGAGACGTCCAAATTCCCTTTTGAACATGAAATGACATTCACACATTCATCACATAAGGTGACATAATTTGGAAACTGACTCACGTTGCCCATGGCAAGATCAGGCGTAAGGTGTCCCGACAGGAAAAATAACACAAAACAACAACTACAAATTCCCTATGTAGCGAATAACTAGGCATATTTCAATAAAATATTAATAAAATATGTACTGGTGATTCATGCACAATAAGACCAAGGACATTTATTACAGTATGAAAGAAAAATGCTTGTTTTTAAAAGAAGCTGTTCTCCCAAAAGAGCCCTTCTCTCTTTGTAGATTTCTGCTTTTGTAGAAACAAATAAAACTAAATAATTTGAATCAATAAATATATAAATAAATAAACCTTTAAAAATATTTAAAATTGTGTGTTCAGTTCCTTGCCAGTATTTTAGTCTTTTGACTTTTCTTGAAAACCTGCCAAGAAAGAAGAGTGGGAGTTTTTATGAAACACACAAAATATATATATATATATTGTAAACCTTGTTAAACATGGTATTGGTGGAAGATCCCAACGCTTTACCAGATTGTGAGCCCCATTAAAGTGCTTGAGACAACACAAAATCTGTCATTTAACTCAAACTGTTCACGTACATCACCTGCCTTGATAATATTGAACAAACGAATGAACGGGTGAATGAACAAATCAATCATTTTCAAACGTTTTCTGAACATAACTTCATAGGTAACATTTTATAATAACTTACTTTAATAAGTCATAACAAAATCATAGCTAACACTTTACAATAAGGTTCCATTTGTTACCTTTAGTTAATGCATTCATTTACATTAACTAATAATGATCACAACAAATACATTTGTTACAATATTTATTAATCTTTGTTAACATTAGTTAGTAAAAATGCAACTGTTCATTGTTAGCTGTTAACTCAGGTCTATGAAATAATATTAACAGATACAGCTTCTTATTTTAATAATATAATATTAAATGTTGAAATTACATTAACTAAGATTAAAGTGTTAAGTGTTGTAAACAAGTTCCCCTGTAAGCATTATTACTGTGGAAGTACAAACTCAACAACAGCTCAGCATGTAAACATCATCTATTCTCAATTTCAGCACTCACTACCGAGCTCCAGAGTGCTTCTGGAACCAATATCAGCACTAGAGTTGTTCGCCGGGGGCTTCATTAAACAGGTTTCCATGGGTTTACAGCTGCACACGAGCCTGAGATCAGTACAAACACGCTCTCTAGAGTGATCACGCTTCACACTTCACGCCACACTATCTGGCAATCTGACAGCACTTGCCTAAATGCATATGCCAACTGTAAAGTTTGGTGGTGGAGGAGAAATGGTTTGGGACTGTTCCATGGTGCAGAACAGGTCCCTTCGTTCCAATGCGGGAAATATTATCTAAAATCAACACCACGCAAATGATACTGGAGATGACTTTGCTCATCCAAAGTACTTACTGTTTCAGCATTATAATGATTATAATCCCCACACACAAAGTGTAGTCCAGAAATGCTTTTAGACATTGATTTTAGGCCCTTCAGCACAAGCTTGGCGCTTTTGTAAATTCGGATGATGTAACAAGACAACAACTTATTAAAATATGAATACTGTTATTACAATACTTCAAAATATTACAATAAAACACATTTAAATGCTTTTAGCTGGGGAGGCAAATTGCTCTTGTCAATTAATGTATTAGAATGGATCTATATATACTATATGAGAATATAGAGCCGACCTTATCCCATCAAACATATTCAATAACTGCCTCGGTAAACCCATGTTGCAAGGAAAATCTTTGAAGTTCATGCTAAAATTTTAGTGTAAGGATACAATTCCCACCATGAAGTGGAAACATTAGACAACATCAGCAGAAAAAGTTTCTTCCACCCTTCCTTCCTCAACTACTGTACTTCATTAAAAAACACACTAGCTCATGTTTACTCTTATGCGCTGTGGCAAAGAGACACAGACCAAATGAGAACAGGCAAGCTCCCACAGGGTTCATTATAAGCGCTATATAAAAATATCTGAAGTGAGTGAAATACAGGCCTTAATAATAAGCAAAGCCGTCAAATATTTACTCAGGGAAAATAAAATGTCATTAGGTTATCTCTGTTTAATACCTTAACGATATTTTATTCAAGAAAAGGGCCATCCTCAAGAAACATTGTGCCATTTGCACCTGCTTTTTTAAGTCACATATATGAAAATTTACTTTAATGTTAATTCTACCCAACAATTATGATTAGTGGTCATTATTTCTTTCTTTTTTTTGATACTCTAGTTCAGCATTTAAATTTGCAGACATTTACAGTATATTGTTATTATATTGTATTACAAATAAATACTGTTCTTATGAACTTTCTATTCATCAAAGAATCCTGAAAAGAAATGTGTCATGGTTTCCACAAAAATATTAAGCAGCATAATGAATAAGAAATGTTTCCTCAGCTCCAAATCAGATTTGCCATTACAGGAGTAAGGAGTAAAATATATTAACATAGAAAACAGTTACTTTATTTTAAATTATAATTATATTTCACAGTGTTGTATATATACAGTATGTATGTGTATATATATATATATATATATATAAAATTATTATTATTATTATTATTTAATAAACACAGCCTTGGTAACCATAAGAAACTTTTAAAAACACACATATATATATATATATAAAACTAACTGGCCCCAAAGTGTATGAATTCTGTAATTTATTCTGTTATTAAGTGTATGAATTCTGTCAGTTGTGTACATTTTGGTAGTATCAGTTGTTCTGCCTTATAATAAATTGAAACTTTTTTGTGCCAACTCAGTTACATTCAAAATATTTTCGGCCAACTCTGTGGTCACGCTTAACCAAACCAACACTTCTATGTCACACCCACCAACATGATGCCAGAGCAAAGCATTATTATCATAAAGGTTGAAAGTCATAGCATAACACAATTCAACAGAAAGCGAGGGCCAAAGACAAATTCTCCATTTTCTTAAACTATTTTTTAAGAAAAAACTACTACTACTAATGAAATCATGATATCTTTATTTGAATAAAGGCAACATTTTAACAGAAATAATGTTTTATTCTATAAAACACAGTAAACAGTTACCATTATCTATGACTCTCTACGTCAATAATGTGACTGTGTTCAGTATCCTGTAAATTTCAGTAGTAAGTCAAGGGGACACCAATATGACACAACTGGCACTATTTCCTGAGAATCAAACACTAGGAAACACCATAACCTTAAATACTACCTGAAATTTCAAAAGCACATTTAGAAAGCAGGATCGGAACAATCATGGAACAATATTTCTGTAATAATTGAACATTAAGAAGTTAATGGTTAACAAATGGCGGTACATGGGAGAGGAAAAGATAAATGATTACGGCTTATAAATATTTATCATTATCAAAGAAAATATTGAATTCAAACATGCCCTTAAACTGAATTCAAAACAAGCAAATCGATGTGATTAAGTAGGTCATACTGCTGTACTAAGCTACAATCACATGCAATCCAATGAAAGGTGAATCCAAAACATCAAAACCTGTGATCTCTTGTTAATGGTGAAATTATTGGGAAAAAAGAGCACCTTTTGTTAAACTCAGTTTGTCCATTCAGCATGAGCACTTATTAATGATTAATGAGCAATCACTTGAACCACTTGTAATGGTATACTATCAAACAGATACAGCTCATCACACTGCAAATTAAAGGGTGAATTCTTTGGTAGAGGATGATCAACAGTAATCCTCTTGTCTGATTGCTATATGATATAAAGAATCCTGACAACTATGTATAAATATTGAGTATGTTATAACAGGGTAATAATGTAATATTGATATCATTGCTGTCTCTACTGAAAGACCATTTTCTCTGGTAACCTAAAACATGCGCTTCATGTGGTAACATGTAAAAAACTGGTTTTATTCAAGTAAAAAACATTAACGACTGGAATAAATACACCAATGGAAGTAATAGACCAGATCTTTACTGTAACATCTGCACATTTCCATCTTTTACCTCCCACATCCTTCAAAGTGAAATAACGCTACATTGCCATATCTGTCACAAATCATTACAGCCCACAATAAAAAGCCATTTTTGAACGAAAAAAAAATCCTATGTATGTGCTCTTAACATTCAGCATTTTATCAGGAGAGAGCCTCATTGGTTAGGAGAAGGACCTTTAATTGATTATCCTAATTGACTATAATTATCTGTAAATGCCTCCCTGAATAGGTATTAGAAAAAGATTTGAAAGCATGTGAATCAGCAAATTCTGCAGCACAGGTGATTAAATAACTATTCCAATAGTAAACCCGCTTTATGTATTAATTATTATCCAAACTGTTTTTAGCCAGTAATTCTCGTAGCAGCAGGATGAAATGTGCACTCTCCCAAGCGCAACATTTCCAGTGAGATTGCATTTTAGGACAAATTACACAATTTACCAATTTAAATGGTAAAATACTTCCTCTTATCCCATCATAGTGTGACTGTACTGAGAATAGAAGTAAGCTAAAGGGAAGTTGATTTTCTCCAAAAAGCAGCTATTATTGCAAGTTTTAAAATAAATTTCAAAACTAACTTGCAAAAAACAAAATATATATATATATATATACTGTATATATATATATATATATATATATATATATATATATATATATATATATATATATATATATATATATATACAGTGTGAATTCATACACTTTTCTTAACCCAGTCACAATGAAAACACCCAAACTCTATATTTAAAAACTAAATTTGCATTTAGTGAGCAGTTGAGATTTTCTCAACTTTTTCATGCTGTCACTACTTGCTCCGCTCCACTATCAATCCCACAATCCCTGTGCGAACGTGCAAACCTGCTGCTCAGCTTCAATAGAGAATGCCTTCAATACGCCTGCTCATGTCCGCTCACTTCACGCCAGTGGACATGTACAGCAACTGTTGCTTAAACTTAGGGTTAGTTTTTTTTTTTTTAACAATAACCCAACCAACCGCTTCGTGACATGCAGTACAACCACTCAGAACACCTTAGAAGCCACAGAGCAACACCCTGATAACTACCAAATAAGTTAAAGGGGTCCTATTATTATTACAAAGTCTTGATTTTGTTTTGGGGGTGTACTAGAACAGGCTCTCATATAGGTTGTTCGAAAAACACATTCTTTTTCACATATTTTACATTATTACAACACCTCTCTCCCCAGTTTGGCATGAACGGCTGGAATAGTTCCTGTATCAAATGAAGGCCAGCCTTCTGAAATACGAAATGTGCTGTGATTGGTTAGCTGGACCAGTGTGTGTTGTGATTGGCAGCACTCGGCGCCTGGTCGGGAAATGTCATGCCCCTTACAGCCGCCTGCGAGCTTCAGTGTAAATATTGCGTCAAAATCAAATCAATGTGTTTGGTTGGTGTTTGGTCCAAACCTGGATGATTGTAACCAGGGATGCTCCGATACCACTTTTTCCAGTACTCGCCCGATACCGATATTTTTATTTAATTTGTAAATTTTTCAAATATTGGGTACAGAAACCAAAAGAGTATATATAATGTTAGTTGGTTAACTTCATTTATCAAATAGATACAGTCAAACAAAAATGTATTCAGACACCATCAATTTCTCACATTATCACAATTTATTCTCTATAGTTTAAAAAATGGTAATACAATCTGACAAGAACAAGTTAAACTGTGTCTGAACAAATTTAGCTTGATAATGTTAGATAACTTTGATAGAAAGCTATGTATTGGATTACAATCAACCAAAAATTATTCAGACAGTATGACTGTATTTACACAACTATCAATACTTAGTCGGGCAACCCTTAGCCTTAATGACAGCCTGTAGTCTCCTGGGCATGCTGTCACCCAGCTTCATGCAAACCTGAACTTCAATTCGGTCCGAATAATTTTTTGTCCCAAATTTGTATCAGTTTTCCTGGTAGTCCACAGTTTTCTTTATTTTGCTATCTTCACT
>NW_015506731.1:89429-96662 GCF_001515645.1 Sinocyclocheilus grahami
AAAAGTGTATGAATACACACTGTATATATATATATATATATATATATATATATATATATATATATATATATATATATATATATATACAGTGTGAATTCATACACTTTTCTTAACCCAGTCACAATGAAAACACCCAAACTCTATATTTAAAAACTAAATTTGCATTTAGTGAGCAGTTGAGATTTTCTCAACTTTTTCATGCTGTCACTACTTGCTCCGCTCCACTATCAATCCCACAATCCCTGTGCGAACGTGCAAACCTGCTGCTCAGCTTCAATAGAGAATGCCTTCAATACGCCTGCTCATGTCCGCTCACTTCACGCCAGTGGACATGTACAGCAACTGTTGCTTAAACTTAGGGTTAGTTTTTTTTTTTTTAACAATAACCCAACCAACCGCTTCGTGACATGCAGTACAACCACTCAGAACACCTTAGAAGCCACAGAGCAACACCCTGATAACTACCAAATAAGTTAAAGGGGTCCTATTATTATTACAAAGTCTTGATTTTGTTTTGGGGGTGTACTAGAACAGGCTCTCATATAGGTTGTTCGAAAAACACATTCTTTTTCACATATTTTACATTATTACAACACCTCTCTCCCCAGTTTGGCATGAACGGCTGGAATAGTTCCTGTATCAAATGAAGGCCAGCCTTCTGAAATACGAAATGTGCTGTGATTGGTTAGCTGGACCAGTGTGTGTTGTGATTGGCAGCACTCGGCGCCTGGTCGGGAAATGTCATGCCCCTTACAGCCGCCTGCGAGCTTCAGTGTAAATATTGCGTCAAAATCAAATCAATGTGTTTGGTTGGTGTTTGGTCCAAACCTGGATGATTGTAACCAGGGATGCTCCGATACCACTTTTTCCAGTACTCGCCCGATACCGATATTTTTATTTAATTTGTAAATTTTTCAAATATTGGGTACAGAAACCAAAAGAGTATATATAATGTTAGTTGGTTAACTTCATTTATCAAATAGATACAGTCAAACAAAAATGTATTCAGACACCATCAATTTCTCACATTATCACAATTTATTCTCTATAGTTTAAAAAATGGTAATACAATCTGACAAGAACAAGTTAAACTGTGTCTGAACAAATTTAGCTTGATAATGTTAGATAACTTTGATAGAAAGCTATGTATTGGATTACAATCAACCAAAAATTATTCAGACAGTATGACAGTATTTACACAACTATCAATACTTAGTCGGGCAACCCTTAGCCTTAATGACAGCCTGTAGTCTCCTGGGCATGCTGTCACCCAGCTTCATGCAAACCTGAACTTTGTAGTCACCTGGGCATGCTGTCACCCAGCTTCATGCAAACCTGAACTTCAATTCGGTCCGAATAATTTTTGGTCCCAAATTTGTATCAGTTTTACTGGTAGTCCACAGTTTACTTTATTTTGCTATCTTCACTTACATAAATGAGCAATAGTGTCCTGCACCCACTAGTAAAAAAAATATCAAAAATTATATGTGGTATCTGAATAATTTTTGGTTTGAGTGTATATAGTTATTGGTTATTTTCACACTTAATTATGCCCATTAAAATGTATTTTACAAGTTTTTGTTACTTTTTTTGCTCTATGGTACATCATCTTTAATTTAATAGCATTAGAGCTGCTCCATTGCAGCGGCTTAGTACTGTAACCACGCACTTTGCTGTAATAATGCAGGGAACCACTCATTATAAATCTCCTAACTGTGATATTTTCAGAAATTGAAGTCACGTTTTTTTTTTCATCTGAAACGTGCTGCGATTTCTGTTCCAAATTCACTCATGTAATGCAGAAACACTCAAGCAAGCAAAATGCGCAATGCGTGCACGTATTTCTACTGGTGCAGAATGAGAGGGACAAGTAGTAGTCTACAGCCTAGCGCATTTCACACAGGCTGCTAGATTCACTTTCGCCAGAAAGTCGTGTATGCCTAAGGTTGAAAATAAATTATGTTTACAGTGAATGCCTCTATAAATGGTCTTATTTTTACGATTTTAGTTTTACTCCAAATGATGCGTGTGCTAAGTGAGTGAACATCAAATATCACACAACAGAAGTGCGCTCTCTCTCTCTCTCTCTCTCTCTCTCTCTCTCTCTCTCTCTCTCTCTCTCTCTCCCTCCCTCCCTACCACTAAGTAACTTGTGCATTGTTTTACTTACTTGTTTTTGACACATCCGAACGAACTACAAGCTTTCCAGTGATGTCTGTGAGAAAGGTGCACAATCTACTCAGCGCGCTTTGCTTATCAGCTCGGGCACATCAGCTATACAGGTGTTAATAATGAATGTTTAACATTATATTCATTGCATACATATACTTCGTAGACATCCTTAATCTCTAATAACTCCATTCTGCTGTCTGTTGTTCTGTTGTCGGTGTTTCTTCGTCTGAATATGGAACTTATCACATGCTGTGTGGTATCAGCGTTTGGTATACCACCTCGTCCCATTCGTTGATATTTGTGATAACACAAATCCTGGAAAATATGCGTTGTAGTCCAAACGAGTCGTTCGTTGTAGTTTTTGAAAAGTGATTTCTGTTAAATAAAATATCTCCCTTTGAAGTGGACTTTGAACTTGGAAACTTTGCAGATCTTTTTTTATGCTCAAACAGCAACATTACAGACTAACTAAAGTTGAAAAAGTGAAAAAAGCATAATAGGACCACTTTAAGCAGCAGAGGCAATTTCTTTGGGAAAATGTAGACTAATTATTCTTGCAGTTTCAGATGGTGTCTCTAGACTTATACAACCTGACCTCGGCAGAAGAAACATTGTGACATAATGTTTATCCTTGCTGGATATAATGTGACTCTTTGTGTAATTACTGCATCTCTTTTCTCTTGGGTGCTTTTAAAATAACTTCATTATTCTTTCTTGTTTAACCACCACATTTCTCTTGAGAATATTGCATAACAACATGAAGAAAGTGAGTTTTTAAAGAAAGATCACAACAGGGACAGCAGAGGATCAATGAAAAAACAAAGTTCAGAGTTGAAGGTATTGCTGGACAACAGGCTGAATCAAAAAAGAAAAGAAAAATGCATTCATGCATTTGCACCTAAAACACAAACAAGAGTATTTAGCCAACTGGACATTGTACACAGACGTTCATAAAATGCATTTTGATATTGAAATCTGTCCCAGTGGTCCTGTAATCTCAGTAGGCATTAGAGCAGCTCTAGGGTAATGAGGCAGCCTGAGCAGGATGGCTGGTTTTGGTCCCAGGTGAGCCAAACACTTAACCACTGAATATGCTTTTCAGTGTATAAAACTACAGCTTACATGCTTCAGTACTCTTCAAACATAGTAGAAAATTGCTCTCAGAAGAGGGAGAGCGTTATGGGTATACATGATATTATCTGAAGGTATAGCCTACACAGGCCCGGCACCAGAGGGGGGGCCGGGAGGGCTTGGCCCCCCCACGGACATCCCTGTGCAACCCCCCGAGGGGGACGGTCGGACTTGAGTTTAGCGTGTATAATAGTCTTACTCATACAACTGCCTGCTGTTGCTTCTGATTGCTTTTAGATGGAAAAGCTGCCCATAACCCCGGGTCTACGATCTGTTTTGTTCGTAATAATAGCATAACGAAATAGATTTGGCAAACAATCCAGTGTATCTGCCCTTCTGCTTTGGAAAGCGTCAAATGATTTTACAATGCATTTTCTCAGAGGTGAGCAATGTAGCCAATCACAGACATGTTTGTTGATTTCTAAAACGCAATGGCCAATCAGAGGTGTTTAGGTTGGAATCCATGCACTCACCGCTCCAGTCACCGTTTTTTGTCCAGTGCTGAGTTCTATCATGCTCGTAACTTCTTTCTAACAAAGACAGTTAAAAAGTTTCATCGTGTAGTCACGTTCATTGTTTTTTTTGTTTTTTTTTACTTTGTGAGATCGTGTTGTTTTTCATAACTTGTTTTTCATGCTTGACAAGCGGCCACGTATGACACAGAGATAGCTAACTACTTCACTATATAGAAAAAGATAATCATTTCAGAAGCACAGATGTGATTCTGCAACCGAGCCTGGTGCAAATGCAGAATTTAGGTAAGAAAACGGTTATTATTTGTATTGGCTGCCACGTCAAATCATGCACACCTGCTTGCTTTTCTGTTTAATTTAACAGTGTTTTTGTGAACATATATATGCTTTAAAAACAAATAATTGTAACACTTTACAATAAGGTTCGATTAGTTAATGTTAGTTAATGTATTAAAGTGTATTAACGACGTGTTAGTTAATTATTATAAAGTGTTACCTAAATAATGTATTTCGAGCGTTCACTTAAAAACAACTGCACTCACTCCATTTCCCTCCAGCAACAATTATTGTGGTATTTATATGCACTTTCATGAGATCGGGTAGGCTTATCCCTGATCAACACAGCTGTGAGGTGGCCTTGGTCAACACAAGATTATACTTTTTATCTAATGGTAATGATGATACCCGAAAAGCTCAAACATAGCTGGCTTTGTCGGGAAGGCCTTCAGAAATGTGTGATTTAATTGAATCTTCAAATTTCAAACTGGTTGAATCTAGCTCATGATAGTTCCTGATCCTATTCCCCCTTTCCTTTCTCTTCTCTTTTAACTTCTACAATACTAGACAAAACATACCAAAAAATGACTGCAAATGTTGTGACCTTGACTCTGGACCTTCCAAGACAATCAAATTGAGTTGTCAAATTAAACCAAAGTCAAATGTGAAGAAAATGACAAGCTCATACAGAATGCAAGTTGTTTTAAACAAGCTGCCAACAGGGATTTTTTTATTTTTTTATTTTTTTTTTGGTCTTTGAAATATTTTTATACTTGGTATTCAAGATTGTCTCTTTTTGCTCCAATATTTGTATGCACTTCTGCATTACAGTTATGAAACTTGCTGCCAACATATAGTATTGTCTTGTATTAGAAACACTATGTGAGAACCAGGATGATTTCAGGCTTTTTCGTTTATTTACTACAAACAAATTCATGTAGAGAAAAGGCAATATACAGTTTATATATATATATATATATATATATATATATATGTGTGTGTGTGTGTGTGTGTGTGTGTGTGTGTGTGTGTGTGTGTGTGTGTGTGTGTGTGCGTATAAGGTCATGAATATTCAAAAGATGGTTTTATTAACCATTCATCATTGCTTAGCTTGTGAATGCATAATCATTTGCAAAATTAAGATTTATAAAGTGCACAGTATACAATTTGATGCAGTTTTCATGCAGTTTTATGCATGAGATTTTGTCCTTGTCCATCCAATGGATGACAAAGATCTTATTGTTACAACTTTTCTTTTAAATGCATAAAATATCCTTTTATTTAAAATAAAAAAACACTCTACTTTGCCTTTTAAGGTCAGCAAAAAGTTTGTTCAAGGTGGCATAAGAAGACGTGATGTACTGCTGTAACTCAGTACGTCTCTAGGCAAACAAGTCCATCATAGCTCAATAAAATGCACTCCATTAAAGGTCTGAGTAAAATGGCTTTTTATCTAGATGTCATCGCTGAAATGGTGATGGCTGAGAGAAAGACAAGTGGCATAATTTACAGGCCATTTTATGTTTGACGTCGCTGTAATTCTTACAGTTTACTGAAAGATTTTGTTCATGACAAGGGAAGTGTCATATCTTCATGTCTTTAGAAAACTCCTGAGGAAACACATAATGGGAATTGAATTAAGATGTTAAAGTCAAACAGTGTTCATTTACCACAACGGCTCTTGAACAAATGAAGTCTTGGCCTTGACATGTTCTTTTGAAAGTGCCGATCTCAATTTCAACATGTCTAAGGCACACTGCTGGGTGTAATTACTCCAGTGTGACATAACACATCAAAGGTTTTAGTTTAATTTGATTTTAGCTGTAGGGGTTACTATGGTCCCAAGGAAGCTTTGTATATAATAGTGATTTTTGTAATGCATATGAGGCGTGTTCAATACAATATATATACTTGAGATTTGTTAAAGTATCAGTCTATATTGGAATTAATTATGCATTCTCATTTCCACCTGTTTTTATGTTATTATATTTTTTGAAACTGAAAATAATACAAAGATTGGAGTATATTTTACAAGAAAATACTAAGTATTTCTACCTCAAAATTATTTACATTTAATTAAAAAGTTTCTATGCCAATTTAACCAGTGTAACAATTTAATATTTAAAAACACAACAATTGCTTTATTTAATAACACTGTTAAATGTCAAATGTAATGTAAAACCATTTAATTTTTCATTTAAAAAAATATAAATTTTTCATACTTTCTAATGCTGTTATGCTTAAATTGAGTTGAAGCATTTAAAACCAACTGATTTTTAGTTTTTAGTGTTATATTTTTAAATAATTAAAACAAAAAAGTGCATTATTTTGGAAATGATCAGCTTATCAGTTTCATATTGGTGCACTTCATTGATTTCTCTTGCAGAATTTCAGTTTAGTTTAAACGCAAGCTTCAAAAACTCATTCATCACTCATTATTTTCCCTTCAGCAACAGTGTGCTGTTCCAGAAAGCTCATACATCTCTCCAGCCTAATAATGCAACTATCCACTTCTTTTTCTCACAGTTTAAAACACTGTGAGTAATGTGTGGGCCTGCTGAACATCAAGCTCGAAGACCTGGATAATTCCAAGGTCATTTCAGCACTAACTACTACATGTTCTCGCGCAAGACTAGAACACTGAGGTACAGAGGGAGGAGGAGGAGGCCAAAGACAGAGAGTGAACAAAACAGAGCAAGAAAGGAGGCTGAAAGAAGAATACTGAGATAACGTAATGGACTTATTCATTTAAAGGTTCATATTATAATTATGTCCATTTAACATGAGGACCAAATGCTCCCCAGCTCACAGTCAGAGTGCTCTAGATTTAATGAGGAGAGGTAATTTGACACACAGCCGTGCCCCCATGTTTGCCCCCACACCTGATCAAGCCCCAAGGACCTCTTTCATAAGGGACACATTTCAGCTACGTTTCAAGACAAACCCAGGTAAATTCAGGTAAATCAAGCTACATTCTTTTTAAATGTCAAAATGCCTCAATTTACCTGACATATTGACCACTGGACTCCTGAATGAACTGCTTCAAACGATGAATGAATGAAAAGCTGTACCAGTGGAGAACGAGTGAGTGAGTGAGTGATTGTGTGTGTGTGTGTGTGTGTGTGTGTGTGTGTGTGTGTGTGTGTGTGTGTGTGTGTGTGTGTGCACGCGTTCACGCGTT
>NW_015506731.1:96954-165246 GCF_001515645.1 Sinocyclocheilus grahami
TGTGTGTGTGTGTGTGTGTGTGTGTGTGTGTGTGTGTGTGTGTGTAAGTGTGTGTGTGAATCCCACTAAGTAGCCTAATGAAAGTCCGACTCATTTTCCGGGAATCGGTTCTTTCGAGCAGTTCACTGACGATTCAGTGATTCTTTGGTCGTAATTTTACATGCTGTAACAAGATCTAATAAAGCCATATATATACACAGGTAGACACATAATAAAAATATAAAGCAAATTCCACTCAAAGCTACACAAATATATGTCAAAACAAATAAGCCTAAATGTGAAACTGTAAGTAATACATTTGAACATTTGTAGGCAAGTAATATATTTAAATCCCACTTAAGATCTCAAATAATTTAAGTTTAAGTTTTAAGTTTACAAATTAAAATTTAAGTTTTCAAAATGACCCACCAGCGCATGCCACTGCTAAATTACTCCCCAGAAAACCAACATAAAGCAACCCGCTTTTCTTCCTGAATTATTGGGCTGAAAAAAAAGTGTATGTTATAATTAAAACTGTTTAAACCATATTGGTTTTATTGTGTGCGTTCAAGCAACCATAGTAAAGTCACTGCCTATTCTCGTATCCCTTTCTGCCTGTTTGTGCACCGCCTATTTAGAATACGATTTTTCAAATTGTTGTCAGAAAGATATTCTAGGTGCAATGAGTGCATTTCTAATTGTTGTTGGCTTGATGACCGCACGAGGCGATTCAGACCGGTTTCACAATTCATTAAAAAGATTCGACTCGAGAACGACTCGCCCTCGCATCGGACATCGCTAATCCCCAGCGGCCGCACAAATCAGTCAGTGGCCCTGATGTCGCGCTCGTTACGGTGAGATTCCCGTTCATGTCGCACGTTCACAATACCACACATTGAGTGAGACAGATAAGATTCAGTCAGGATCCAGAGTAAAGCTTTTAACATTTAAACTGTGTTTTTCTTTTTAGGGTTAGTTCACCCAAAAATGAAAATTCTGTCATTCATTACTCAGCTGGTTTCCTTCCTCGGGAGATGATGCCAAGAAAAAAAAGACAACAAGCTTCTTCTGATATTCAGGAACACCTAAGAGAAAACAAATACCATCAGCAAACGTGTGCTTAAAAATAAGTGCATGTGTGTTTGAAGAGGTTTTTCTGCGCCACCTCTCCTCTGCACTCTAGCGCAGACACTGGCGAGTCCAAACTGAGGTGCAGGGCTAAAGCATCACCTGAGGCACCATTATTAACATCAAGGGCTCCCCGCAGACTTCCGTGCAAATAAGTTTTCCCTGAACATGACAGTAGCTATCATAACACACTTCAGATTCTTCATAGATTGCAAAACGTATGCGTTTACTAGAGCAGTCGAAATCATTTTGCCCTTAGACATAAAAAGTTGGAGACACAAATGGAAAAAAGTTCTTGGTAGTTTATGGATGTCTGCTTTCCCAAGTATTTAAGTAAGTAAACATTAACGTGGCATGGCAAAAGTTCATTTACACGGTTTTGACGATAATTATAAGTGACAATAAATATGGTCATTTATAATCTAATTTTAATCACTGTAAAGCAACAGCGACTTCTTGTGGGCACAAAGTGCATATACGCGTGTGGGTGAGGTTTTATTTATATTTAGGGGAGCATATGTCCATTGAAAAATAGTCAAATCTAAAATGCCCTAAATGTGGAGACCAGCCAACAGTCTGTGAGGAAAATGGCTTAATAAGCCTAATAATGAAGTCTTAATGAAAACCTAAAAGTGCACAAATATAAGTGTGAGGGTTAGATGCAGGAGTTATGGTGTCTAAAATATCATTCATTCTGTATAAAAAACAATGGAAGTCGATGAAAAGTCCACACCACCACAGAAAAACAAAAGTGTGTGTATGCAAAACTGTAAAAATAAGTTGTAAATAAAACAAAGATTACTGCAGTGTGCTTAAAAAAAAACAATTTCAGTCCTAATTTAAAATTTTGCATTGCTGGCAATTTCTTTGTCATTAGTTTTGAAATGTTCTAAGTGAAAATAGTTTCTACACCAATTTTTATTTTTTTTTTTTGTACAGAAGGAGACAAGGACACAATTGTGACAGACGAACTGAAAAGATGACAGGCTTATATGTGTAGTTCATTCTGGAGCGAGCTGCTTACATT
Organism: Sinocyclocheilus grahami; assembly: GCF_001515645.1. NCBI lineage: Eukaryota > Metazoa > Chordata > Actinopteri > Cypriniformes > Cyprinidae > Sinocyclocheilus > Sinocyclocheilus grahami. The sequence continues at coordinate 99,089 of NW_015506731.1, forward strand.
TATTCTCTAATGTCTAATTCTGAAACCAATTTTGCATTATGGAAGTCAATGTGTTGTGTGCTACTGTCATGCCAACAAGAATTTACAAGGATTGATCAGTTTCATATGCGATGCATATAAGGTTTAGGCTTGGTAGGCCATTGCAGAATGTTTTTGTACTTATTTTGCATTTCAAGGTTTTATCAGATTCATTGGGTTTATTATAAAAAGCATCCATCAGCGCTGTCAGACAAAACTGTGGAATACTGAGTTCATGTTCATGCATCAATCAATCAACTCCTCCGCACTGCAGCTTCAGTACAATGCGGTTACAAAATTATAGGACATTACACAAAATTCCTCTTTTTCCACATCTTTAAATCATACGGTTTCTAGTAAATAGATGCTTCTACAATAACAGATGTGTAAATGTTCGGTTCCTAGACACTGATCACAAGAGGCAATACTACATATCTGAAATAGACATACATAATAGATGATTGCCTCTAAAAGGAAGAGAAAGAGTAACAATTGCATCTTCAACAAGCTACTCAACAGATGTGCAACACTCCTTTAGCTGCCACTTCGCCATTTGTCATAAACCTTCTTGAAAAGGAGATGATGCCAAGAAAAAAAAGACAACAAGCTTCTTCTGATATTCAGGAACACCTAAGAGAAAACAAATACCATCAGCAAACGTGTGCTTAAAAATAAGTGCATGTGTGTTTGAAGAGGTTTTTCTGCGCCACCTCTCCTCTGCACTCTAGCGCAGACACTGGCAAGTCCAAACTGAGGTGCAGGGCTAAAGCATCACCTGAGGCACCAACATTAACATCAAGGGTTCCCCGCAGACTTCCGTGCAAATAAGTTTTCCCTGAACATGATAGTAGCTATCATAACACATTTCAGATTCTTCATAGATTGCAAAACGTATGCGTTTACTAGAGCAGTCGAAATCATTTTGCCCTTAGACATAAAAAGTTGGAGACACAAATGGAAAAAAGTTCTTGGTAGTTTATGGATGTCTGCTTTCCCAAGTATTTAAGTAAGTAAACATTAACGTGGCATGGCAAAAGTTCATTTACACGGTTTTGACGATAATTATAAGTGACAATAAATATGGTCATTTATAATCTAATTTTAATCACTGTAAAGCAACAGCGACTTCTTGTGGGCACAAAGTGCATATACGCGTGTGGGTGAGGTTTTATTTATATTTAGGGGAGCTTATGTCCATTGAAAAATAGTCAAATCTAAAATGACCTAAATGTGGAGACCAGCCAACAGTATGTGAGGAAAATGGCTTAATAAACCTAATAATGAAGTCTTAATGAAAACCTAAAAGTGCAAAAATATAAGTGTGAGGGTTAGATACAGGAGTTATGGTGTCTAAAATATCATTCATTCTGTATAAAAAACAATGGAAGTCGATGAAAAGTCCACACCACCACAGAAAAACAAAAGTGTGTGTATGCAAAACTGTAAAAATAAGTTGTAAATAAAACAACGATTACTGCAGTGTGCTTAAAAAAAAAACAATTTCAGTCCTAATTTAAAATTTTGCATTGCTGGCAATTTCTTTGTCATTAGTTTTGAAATGTTCTAAGTGAAAATTGTTTCTACACCAATTTTTATTTTATTTTTTTGTACAGAAGGAGACAAGGACACAATTGTGACAGACGATCTGAGCAGATGACAGGCTTATATGTGTAGTTCATTCTGGAGCGAGCTGCTTACATTTATTCTCTAATGTCTAATTCTGAAACTAATTTTGCATTATGGAAGTCAATGTGTTGTGTGCTACTGTCATGCCAACAAGAATTTACAAGGATTGATCAGTTTCATATGCGATGCATATAAGGTTTAGGCTTGGTAGGCCATTGCAGAATGTTTTTGTACTTATTTTGCATTTCAAGGTTTTATCAGATTCATTGGGTTTATTATATAAAGCATCCATCAGCGCTGTCAGACAAAACTGTGGAATACTGAGTTCATGTTCATGCATCAATCAATCAACTCCTCCGCACTGCAGCTTCAGTACAATGCGGTTACAAAATTATAGGACATTACACAAAATTCCTCTTTTTCCACATCTTTAAATCATACGGTTTCTAGTAAATAGATGCTTCTACAATAACAGATGTGTAAATGTTCGGTTCCTAGACACTGATCACAAGAGGCAATACTACATATCTGAAATAGACATACATAATAGATGATTGCCTCTAAAAGGAAGAGAAAGAGTAACAATTGCATCTTCAACAAGCTACTCAACAGATGTGCAACACTCCTTTAGCTGCCACTTCGCCATTTGTCATAAACCTTCTTGAAAAGAAAGCAGCACAGAAATATACAGAGCTGACAAGATAGCCCACTTTCCTGCCATTACAGCATCATCACGTCCTTTGAGAACCCTTGAATGCAGGCTAAACGTGGGCTCACACACATTGAGATCAGATTGCATCTATACGCATGTCTATCTTATGCTTAATTAAGTTAGCGAGCATCGCGCTTGAATCCTAATGAGAATGCTCTCCCACATTACTGAATGATAGAAAAGAAAGCTGGCAGTCGGCCCGGTTAGAAAAGAGAGAGGAGGAAAAAAAAAACATTGAATACAAAATGCAATTATAATCAGCTGCTTCATCTACAATCAGGCTTTCATGTAAGTCTTTTGCGCCTCCATTTGTTGATGAGGGCCTTTGATGTCTAGCGACTTGCAAAACAGATGAGAGGCGGGAAAAGGGGATTGGGGATCAGCAGGTTGGGTTAAATGAACAGCGGTGTTATTTACTATTTTACTATTATTTACTCGAAACAGAAATATTTAATGCTAAAGTCGCCTTGACTTCATTAGAGCTGAAATGAACAGACGTCTGAAGTGTGACTGCACTGAAAATAGTCTAACCTGCTTTAAGCTGGTCTTGGTTGGTTTATGTTAGTCTTCCAGTCTGGCCAAGATGGTCTTAGCTGGGTTAAGATGGTCTAAAAAGCCTGACCAGCTGTAAAGTTCCCAAAACCCCTCTGAAACCAGCCAGCAGATGAGACTGACCAGGCTGGGAGACCATCTTAGACCATCAAACAAGCTTTTGTCACTACACTGTAAAAAATGACCGTGAATTTAATGGTAAAAGACTGTAAAAATGCTACAGTAAAAGCCTGTTAAATGGTTAACGGTAAATTCCCCTACTATATACAGTGAAAAACTGTATTGGACATTACATGTATTGGTCATTAATTTTACTGTAGTATACTGTTTTTGGAAGTGAAAAAGACCGTATAATTTACAGTGAATAACCGTAAATTGACATTCCCAGAATTCCCTGCGTTACATTTCAAATTTGATGTTTTTTTGTTGAAATAACTATGTTTCTTCTTAGTTTTTTCTTATCAGTTTTGTATATTATGGTTGTGTGTTACACCTAATGTTGTTAAATGAATGTTTATTGCATTATTTCAGTTTCATGTGTGTTACCATGATGGTGTTTAGCGTTTGTGTGAATGACAATGTGCACCTACTATATATGTTATTATTTAATAGCTGCGTGTGATGGGCTTTGGTTCATCATGTGACTTTCTCATCACCACCTGCATTTGGTGATTATCAGTGTATTACAAAGGTACAAAACAGATTTCAGTACTTCAATGGGTTGGTATATTAACATTATATCAGTTAATTAAATTACGGCATTTAACTTGCTACCGTATTTTTTACTGTAAATTTTACAGAATTTTTTATACAGTGTAGGTTATCTGCATTAGTTAACATGAACTTACAATGAAAAAATACTTTAAAAATCATGTATTAATCTTTCATTAGTCAACATTTACAGAAATTGTACATACATTTTGTCAGTTAATGTTTGTTAATGCATTAACTAACATTAACTCATGGGACCTTACTGTAAAATGCTATCACAAAGGGATATAAAATAAAGTGGCTCCAAAACATTTTACAAATGTATGAATTCTTAAAATGTACGAATGTCATTTCATTAACAATGATGTTTGTTAAAAAGAGAACAACTTTTGGGGTCCAAGCAACATTGGGCCCAACTGACTTTCATTGTATGGCCCAAAACACTGAAGACATGGAACATTTCTTCTTTTGTGTTCAACACAATAAACTCATACAGGTTTAGAATGATATGAGGGTAAGTAAATGATCATTTATATCGTTTATCTATCCATAATTGTTAAAAAATGTTTATGAAATGTGTTCCTTGAAAAGCGCTATTTTTGATGAAAATAAATGCCATCATAGACATTGCGATTATATTAATAGATTTATACATGGCTTAAGTATTCACTTACTTTTTGAGGCCGCTGTATGTTGAAAAGCAGTATCTTTACAGAATTAATATCGTTTTAAAATGAAGTTTGTCTAACAATGTGTTTACACAGACTTGTGGACCCGTTTTGCCTCCGTAGTTCTTCCTGTGTTTCCTTTTATGGTCTTTTTCCTGTTCTTGTTTAGTTTGATTACTTTATGATTCCATGAACCTGTGTTCCCCTGATTGCCCTGTGTTTATAAGCCCCAGTCTCTTCAGTTTGGTTTTGTCGGGTCTACTCGTTGTGAACGTCATCCTTGTGCTCTGTGTTTCCCTATTGAATCATTAAAGACTCAAATTTTTGTGAAATCTCCTCGTTTCCTCGTTCCCGTGCTCCAGCGTATTGTGACAGCAATAGACTTGTAGCGTCTCGACCAATCTGACACACTAATTTTAATTTGATTTAACAAATCAATTATTCATTAGGTTAACAAATCGTCACAGTCCCCTCACTCAATAAACTGGATGCCAGGATGTCTGCTGAACACCAGGCCCTCTGGTCACCATGACAACTAATCATGATATCACTGGTTTTATGACCCCCCAGGAATGTGAGAAGGATAGCCCACTCTTGTCCCAAGGAAAAGCAGAGTAGAAATGGACTGTGTTCTAGTTAATTCATAGAAAAACCGTTATTTGAATGAACACACATATTTCTTCAGGCCATTGAGTATATTATTGTCATTGTGTATTTTGTCTGTGATATTCTTAGACTATTTTAGTATGCTTGTGAGGGGACCCATTCCTGATCATCCCTTTTCACTATATGTAATCTTACCTTGTTTAGTATCTATGAATTTGCATTCTTATGATCGAAACAAGCGTGTATATTATATGGTGGTACATAGGCAATATATATTAGCACCCTGAGAATCGTTAATAGTTTCGATTTAAGTCCATTTGCAAATTACCATGCTTAGAGAACAAAGGGTCGTAAACCCTCCAGCAATTGCCACCTCCCGCTCGGAAATCCCATGGTGCTCATTGGACAAGCCCATCTTGAAAGGCGGAGATCTTCTCCGACCTTAAAGGCCCGGCTCCAGGGACCCGCCCCAGTCGGTGGTTCGGTCAGAAGCAAAGATGAAGATGTGAGAAAAACGCTTCAGGATACAAAGCATCTGTGCCAGGCCTTTCTTCGGCCTAGTCCTTTCCATTCATCAAGTGACACTGACTCAAACTGGTTCTTTTCATCGACCCGAATTCAGCAAAGATCTACGGGAAGCTTTAAGATTTGCATCAGGAATCTCTTTCAGACCGCCGAGACTCGCTAAGTATCAAACTTAGTCTTATTAATTGATACATTAAGTATCAGTTACACCTTTTTACAAAGGTGTGTTTGAACTCAGAATCTGACGTATCCCTGAAGGCTTTGATCTGTTGAATATACATGCAAAGTGTTCCATAAAATCCATTCTTTATGCCTCTTTCTATGCTGAGTTAAACTTTAACCCTTTCCTATACCAACTGTATGTGTGTGTGTGTGTGTATGTGTATGTTAGACCGGCTTAATGTGTTTATGTAGTATGTTAGACTAGTTTAAGTGTTTATGTAGTTAATAAAACCTTACTTGTATCACACTTGACGTGTTCATTGTTTGCTCATAACCGGAGTCAATAATCATGCAGATTTACGTTACAAGCTTATAGAATTGTACAGTAAGAAAGTTATTTCCCTTAACCAGGAAATTAACGTTCTTAGAATTGACAAGACAGTTGACCCTGAGTGGTCAGCTAAATATCTACAGCGATTCTAAAATATGAATAGTTAATTATAACTAGTTATGGTTAATTATTCATATTTCCCCATGAGCTGATTCGCTATAGACTACAATGGAAATAGAACTCACAGTGAACTTAAAAACACATTTTAACCAATTTATTATTTAGACAGAAATGGAGAACAACAAAAAAATGCACTCACTCCAACACAGTAATAGGATTTGAAATGGATTTTGCTATTATTTCACACTTTTGGCAAAAGGCAAAAACACAAAGGCTTGAGCACACAGGAGGCCTGCTCTATAATAAATAAGAGCTTAAATGTTCACTGAAATGCACATGCACACATACAAACGCACAAACACTGTTGTATCCTGCTGAGAATGCTGGGAGTCAGAGATTAAGTTCTCTTCAGATGTGCCATTATTCTGCCATCATCCATTCAAACTTGAGTCACTGTCATGAGCTATCTAAAGACAATTATAAATCCCTATTGATTGCATTCTATTCCCCCTAGAGCCATCTAAATGACTGGTATTCACTCTACCTGCTTTCCTCACGTCTAGATCACTTTTCCACTACCACTTATTCTCAAATCCACCTAATGTACTGTTCTCTCTTCATAAGCGAGCTATTATATATATGAACTGTGGAGGTCAGAGTGCATGCGTTCATGGGTCTCAGATCGGCTGGTAAGCTCATCAGATTGTTAGTGGTAAGGGAATACGGCTTGAGAACAGAGCAGAGGCCTTTTCTTCAGGCTGTCAGTCAGAGCATGTTGTGCCAGACTAGAAACAGCAAGGTTTAAAAGATTCCCAGTAGTTCAGAAAGCTGAAAGCTGAGGTACAGAGCAACATTAGTTGTTTATGAGGCAATGTAGGCAACACTTGGAGATGCACATGTAGTATTCATATTTTATATTTCTATGTGTGTATATTTTTCTATACTTTTAATATAAATATAATATACAAAATATAATATATATATATATTATATAATAATTATATATGATTACATTTATACAAAAAATATAGAAAAAAATATACACACATAGGAATTAGTGATTTAAATTATCTGTTAAAAAGAAATGCAAAGAAAACTGTATCAATAAAAACTATTTTCAGTTCAGTATGTTGGGGAAAGTGGAACTGCTTGAATGAGATCTGCCAAACTTATAATAATGACATAAGCTCAGAAGCACACCAGAGATCGGACCTCTGCTTCTAGAGTTACACGGGCCCTAGGTGTGGGTCTCCACAAGACCCCTTCCAGACAGCTGCTGAAGATATTAACTCTATTCCATTACGACAGAGCCCCTTTTGTTATGTGTGTGAACATGTTTTTGACATTTACACTGGCAGCTCTGGAGTGTCTGGACTGTATTTTGGACCATATTGAGGAAAACTGAGAGGTGAAGTTTGCTGGAGGTGCAGTACACATGAGCTTTTTATCAAACACAGTGTCATTTGTCACTGACGGCAGTTTGGCTGCATGTTCAGCTCTCTGGCAGAACATAGAAGAATTGATAGTGTTTTGCAGTGCTTACATTCATATCTTAAAGGTACTATTGCAACATCTGGAATTTCAATATTCTAGACCAAAAGTTGTAAAATATTTGGTAGGCTTTGCGTGTTTATTCTTGAGGGCTAGAACTTCACCAGGACGTAAATCACACAAGAGGTGATTTCATAACAGTTGCACCACTTTATAATGTGCAGTATTTCAGTGAAAAACACTGATATTAAAAATCAGTTTGATCCTGATAAGCCAATAATTATGTTACAGCTGATAACCGATAAAGTATTAAAATTCCAAACTGTTTTGTCTAAATAAAAATAAATGAATAAAACAAAAAACTACAGCCAGTAGTTTTAAATGCTTATAAATGATATATGCAATTATTGCAAAATCCAATGCAGTAATTAAAAAAAAAATAACTCTAATGTCATCCAATAACCTGTATTCTACCATTCAAAAGTTTGGGGAGGTAAGATTTATGCTCACCAAGGTTGCATTTATTTGATCTAAAATACAGTAAAAAAAAAACGTAATATTGTGAAATATTATTACCATTTTAAGATAACTGTTTTCTATTTTGATATGTTTTAGAATGTAATTATGAAAATTATAATTACTGAAATTATGTTCTGCTCAAGAAACGTTTCTTATTTTTATCAATGGTGTAAACTGCTGTGCTGCTTAATATTTTAGTGAAATATTTTCAGGATTCTTTGATTTATAGAAAGTTCAAAAGAACAGCATTTATTTGAAACACAAATCTTTTGTAACATTATAAAATTATTTATAGAATCATGAATCCCTACGACAAACCCTCCATTTTAATACCACCCACAATCCAGTTATACTTTATACATTTGTGCCGCAAAACTCTGGGCAGATTTATAAAGTCAGTCCCGCTCTTTAGCTTGACATATTGTGCCTGCAGTTTTGCATATAAAAGTCGCATGCTATTGAGCACACTGGGAGAGCTTACTGATACATAAATAGTTGAACAGTTTAGAATTTGGGTACTTCAATGTAAGTCAACGGTTATGTCCTTCAGTCTTTACTTTTATTCAGCCTCTTTAACTCCTCTCTCTTTAGCCATGAGGGTTTCAAGCATCAGTCATAGACCATCTCACTTCAGCTGTCAGTATCTGATCTATTACAGCTCTAATAAAAACTGCATAGACCTGACTAAGACCAGACCACACACCTCACGACTCTACACACCAGGTAAAGACAGATAACTGTGGCCCATTTGGAGTCCCATTTAAGCTATATTTACTTATCATCCCCTGCCAGAGGTGCTCTTTTGTTTGTCCACAGGAGAAAAGCATGAAGGTGACCTTCAGAGAACTAACACAGGATACTCACACACACCACAGTCCTTAGAGATTTGAACACCTTGTCTACATTCACACAGCCACAGAATGCACTTGTCAGTCCTGTTTAGAAAGCTAAACACAGTTCTGTTCATACACAGCTCAGGTATGACAGAGTGACAACTGCATTCAATGACCAAAGTGACAGGAGCCACAACCAAATTTTGAGAGCAAATAGTTGTCTGTCAGGCCACTGACATGAGGGCATTTCATTTTGTCAGAATACATGACTACGTTGAATGGCTGCCTGTGTTAGGGCTACCTCAAGAATTAAGACTTATTGGGCCTCATTTATAAAAATAAAAAAAACAAGGAGAATAACTTCCTGTAAATTGTTCATAAAATATTCATATAATAGTTGTGTATAATTGGGAATGGTGTTACATATAAGAAAACACTATTAATATATTTAAAATGAATTATATTACATAAAATATATATAATACTGGCAAATTAAATTAAAAACTGTTTAAATATAGCCTTATATCACTAGTTATAAGATTACTAACTTAGTTTCTTAAGTTACTAATTGTCATTAGCACCAACAAACTTAATTGCAATGTTTTCAAGCAGGTTGTCTCAACTACTTGAAATTGTTGCAGACATATAATGGAATATTGCATCCAAGTTTGAGACACGTAGCACAAAGAGACACTGAGAAACAAACATTTAACTAAAAAAAAAACTCCCCAAGCAGTCACTCCTTTAAAGGGATACTCCAACCCAAAATGAAAATTTTGTCATTATTCACTTACCCCCATGCCGTTCCAAACCCGTAAAGGCTTCGTTCGTCTTTGGAACACAATTTAAGATATTTTGGATGAAAACCGGGAGGCTTGTGACTGTCCCATAGACTGCCATGTAAATTATATTGTCAAGGTCCAGAAAAGTATGAAAAGCATTGTCAGAATAGTCCATCTGCCATCAGTGGTTCAACCGTAACGTTATGAAGCGACGAGAATACATTTTGTACATGAAGAAAACAAAAATAACGACTTTATTCAACAATTCCTCTTCTCTGTGTCTCTCCAGATCACCGTAGCGCCATTTTGGAGAATATGAGCTGAACGCAAACTGCGTACACTATACTGTGTCAGCCGTGCTGCACGGATGCGCTGTTTTCTTTCAAATCAAAGCATAAATACATGCAGAAAACATATCCTTGTGGAGCGGCTGACATAAATACAAAACGAATACAAAAAGTATTCTCGTCGCTTCATAACGTTACGGTTGAACCACTGATGGCAGATGGACTATTCTGACTATGCTTTTCGTACTTTTCTGGACCTTGACAGTATAATTTACTTGGCAGTCTATGGGACAGTCGGTTTTCATCCAAAATATCTTAAATTGTGTTCCGAAGACGAACGAAGCCTTTACGGGTTTGGAACGACATGGGGGTAAGTGATTAATGACAAAATGTTCATTTTGGGGTGGAGTATCCCTTTAAATAAAAATCTCTCTCATTGCAATCTCATTAGCGATTATACCGAATGTATGTGTATGTAATTGTTCTCTAGTGGTCCAAATCTGGTTGAGTGAAAGTAAAATCTGAGTAAAGTAAAATGTTCTTTGATTCTTCTGTACTGTAGGTATTGGGCTACTTTGTTCTTTAAAGAGTCGTTCCTAAAATAACCCCATTCTAATCTCTCTTTCACAGTCCATTACTTTGACTGGCAGGTGGGTCATTCTGACTGGAGATAATGGAACATGCTGGTCTGCCCTCCCTCTGTTTCTCTCTGTCTGTCGCTCTATCTCTTTCTATCTTTCAGTTTTATTATAGAAATGAAAGAGGTAGAGACCCGCTTACGGCGCGCTTGAACTTTCTAGGACTTTTTGTGGTGACTGATAAATTCTGCCTGAAGTCGCCCATTCAATAGTGCAACTAAAAGACATCTCGGCTGCACCCAACAAACTGATAAATCCGCCTCCTAAAGAATAATACTCTATCCATTCTCCTCCTTTAAGTATTTGCTATTGACTGTTCAAATGCGGAGTTTTGTGCAACGTAGAGTAACACGTCGTGTGTGTCACAGTGTGTGTGTGTGTGTGTGTGTGTGAGGGGAACAGGGTCACAGCACACAGCAGAGTGAACAGCCTGTCAGAAATCATAGCACGTCAGCTGTCACCTGAAAGCTGAATAAATAAGCTTTCCATTGATGTATGGTTTGTTAGGATTGCACAATATTTGGCTGAGATACAACTATTTAAAAATCTGGAATCTGAGGGTGCAAAACAATCTAAATACTGAGAAAATCACCTTTAAATTTGTCCAAATGAAGTTCTAAGCAATGCATATTACTAATCAAAAATTACGTTTTGATATATTTATGGTAGAATATTTACAAAATATCTTCACGGAACATGATCTTTACTTAATATCCTAATGGTTGTTGGCATAAATTGATAATTTTGACCCATACAATGTTCTTTTGGCTATTGCTACAAATATGCCCAAGCGACATTGTGGTCCAGGGTCACATTTGTACTCCGTAAGGTTGACTGTGCATCTGTGGCAGAAGTTACGATGGCTGATCGCTCGGGAGAATGATGAATAGAGAAAGGAGATTGTGCCTCTAATAATCCCCAACATGAAAAATCTTTTTTCTGTATCTCAGAACAAAAGCAATAACAGACCATGGCTACGACAGCCCTCTTTAAAGACGAAACATGAGACCTCTGTCTCATAAACACCTCTTGTTTTCTCCTGTTTCCTTTGCTCCTCACCTCTCTCTCTGATGAAGGAAGCAGACCGGAGCCCAGCAGGTCTAAACGATGGTCTAATGGATGTGCATTTAAAGTCCCCAATACCCTGGTAATCATAGCTTCTACATGGCCACATCTATCACTGCGGCAACTAATATTACTTCTCATATGTCCTGCTCTCGTCTCTCTATGGGAGACGGTGTGTGTGTGTGTGTGTGAGAGAGAGAGAGAGAGAGAGAGAGAGAGAGTGTGTGTGTGTACAGAACAGTTTAATGGAAGGACCCTCTATCAGGAGACAGGTTGTTTTGACGGTGACTCCAAACAAAGTCATTTTGACTGCAGTGCTTGCATTGATTGAAGGATAAGAGATAGCCAAAAAACCTGCATGCAATGTTCCAGAAACTTTAGTTTATATTAGTGAAATTAAAATGTATAAGAATGTTCATAGAATATTAGTATTTGATTTCTAAAAATTCCCCAAAACAGGATCTTGATCTGGTGGTCCTCCATCCACACCTTGACTGACCTGGCTGTGTGGCATGGAGCATTGTCCTGCTGGAAAAACCAATCCTCAGATTTGGGGAACATTGTCAGAGCAGAAAAGAAGCAAGTTTTCTTCCATGACAACCTTGTATGTGGCTTGATTCATGTGCCCTTCACAAACACGAATGTGCCGATTCTGAAGCACCCCCAGATCACGGTGGACACTGTGGTTTGTAGGCCTCTCTATTGGCGCTTTTCCACTGCATGGTACGACTCGGCTCGGCATGGCTCAGTATGGCACGGTATGGCACGGCTCGGCTCGGTTTGCATTTCCACTGTAGTTTAGTATCGCTTTAGAGTGGGCGGGATTATTCACATGTCGTTAAAGTTGCGCCGCCTCTACTACCACGACTCATAAAAAACTTTTTCATTCCGCATCGCCCCATCAAGCTCTTGCTGGATCCGCTCCTCTGCTATCAACGAGAGGAATGTCTGTACTTCCTCAACAGACAAAGAAACAGCCAATTTTTGGTTGCTAAAAAAAGGTGCACTCGTTCAAAACAGTTGCGTTCGATCCTTCGCTGCATGGCTGTGCTGATTTAAATCTAGCGGTTCTGTTGTGAGCTGCACCTGGATGGCAAAGAGGATAGTAGAGGATAGTAATGATCACAGCAGTGGGTTTTATACTTTTTCTCATTAAATGAGATTTGGTTGAGGTGATCACCTAATCATTACTTCAGAGAGCTGTATATAAATAATCAACATATTTAAATATATAAATAAATATTTAATACATTTAATACACACCGTAGTATTTAATTGTTTGAGGGTGGAAATTACCGTTTTGCCTTCTGTGTATTCTAACCCGTAATATATATATATATATATATATATATATCCTTTGAATCAGACTAAATCTAAAATGTGTACATAACATTATTGAATTTTAACGATATCTGCAATACATTTATGTTGGTTCTGTTCTGTTTACCATGGGGGGTTTATCGCTGCTCTCCCTGCTCTCATCCATGCTAGGCTGCATGGATGCGCAGGGAGTTCTTGCCCAGAACAGAACCATACCGCCAATCCAAACTGTATGCTAATTCTCAATCATCTTTGACGATGGTGGTCCTGACAGAAATATATATATATATTTTTTTTTGTGGTGCTGGACCTGAGCCTACATTTACACATTTGCTAGATGCTTTTAACAACTTACAGTGAATGCAAGGTTTACATTGAGTGAATCAAACGATTTCAATTTCTGTATACAGTCTAATCTCTAATCGTCATACCATTCAAATGTCATCAAAATAAATTGTTCTTTTAACCTCAAAATTCAATATAATGTAATCTATTTTTCTGTTGTGATGCATTCATGCATATTTTCATAAATCATGGCCTTTGTCCACTGAAACAAGATGGCCAGTGGTTCTCTGAAAATGTTAAAAGTTTGATTCCTAGACCTGGAAAGCTGTGTAAATTAATAAAGTATTAAATTGCCATGGGAATTTTTATAATGGATAATGCATGCATAGTTGTGCATTAAGCGATTTTAATGCACGACATGGAGGCCAAGAACCACTCAACTTGAAGCGGTTTTAAAAGAGTGGGATCCCTGAAAAACCTCCTGCTCTTTAAACTTATGGAAACATAAATTACTTATTTGTAATTATAAATTTTTTAGGAGGGCTTAGGGGCTTTCAAATATTGCTGTGGACAATAGGAGACCTTGGAGTCAGAAAGTCATAGAGTCATAATGGATTGATTTATGGTTAATACATTCCAGAGATTTACTACCTGAGATACTAATAAGCTACAAGGGGATGCATATGGGTTTATAAAACAATCTTTTTTTCTTACAGTTATTTTTGTTTTTAATGTATAGTGTGTCCGGTCTGCTCAGACTTTGAGACATTTCCAAGGTTTCCCTTGATCCCCGGCGGAGGTCCAAATGAATGTCTTTTGGAGTGTGAGGGCATCTGTGTATGGATGTGTTTGAGCATCAAAGGTCCACTCTAGAGGACTAGAGTACTCAGGAGCAGATGCTGCATGTGTGCTTAGAGCTGTGGAGAGAGACGAAACGAAATCCCCAAACAGATGATCCGGCAATAACATAAATCTACCATCTCATCTCATTAGATTACATTACTTTACAAGACCACAAGAGCATACTGCTTGTGTATGAGTCTGCATTAAATAGAAAGAAAAAAAGTAAGGAGATTGGCTAGAGATTACAGTTTAGGCTATATGAGTATGTGCAATGTTGCAAGCTAATTTAAAGAAGAGTAATTCTATGATTACAGTGGCACTGCCGCTGAAAACGTTTCAACCATACATTAAAACCCACCACCATTCTGTTTTAATTAATTTCATTTCATGCATAGGCACAGTAAAAATTAAGATTTCAAAATTGACTGACATTCTGCATTCAATAATGTTATGTAGTGTAGCTAACACCTAATTTAAAGTCATCAGAACAGTCACATCACTGCTGACCACTTTCACAATTAAGATGATTTTCAAGAAAAAGAAAGGTATTAACAAAAGCGGTATTGATATTAATTCAAAAGATAGCAACTCTTAAATTCATTACAGCATCACAATAATTTTCTGCATTTTGTTTCAGCTTTATATTTTTTGATGAATGAAAATTTACGGAAACTATAAACGGAATTAATTTTTTATAAGTAGGCCTATACTGTAATACATAACAACAAAATAGCAATAAATTATTACAAAACCAAAATTAATTAAATGAAAAAAAAAATTATTGGCAATCGTTCACCCAAAAAAAACATCTTGTCATTTACTCACTCTTGCTGACGTTTTCATCTGTGAAACTCGATTTTGGGGATTTTTGGGGAAGAGGGTAACTGTCAAGCTCCAAAAAACAAATAAAAGTAGTCCATATAATTGGTATATTCCAAGTTTTCTGAGTACGAAAAACAGACCGACATAGAACCCGTAATTCACTCTAAAATCTTAATCTCCCCGCATTCAAATCTGGTGTGCAGTCCACGCAGGCAAGAAGGTATGTTTGTTTACGTAAATAAGAGTAAATAAATATGAACACCCTCATCACCATATAAGGAAAAGAAGGCGGAGAATAAACAAGGCACACAAACCTCATTGGTTTTTCACGTGTTCCATCAACGCGGTAAATTTGAATTTGGAAAAATAAAATGAGATTAGAGAAGTAACTTTCTTGAGAACCAAATGTATTAAAGGGGTCATCCGATGCAAAATTCACTTTTGTTGTTGTTTGAACATAAATGTGTGTGTACACATCCACCCTATAATGATAAAAATCCACCCAGTGTTTTTTTTTAAATCCCCCCTTTATCAAATCAGGCTGTTATGAGATTCCTGTCAGAATTATGTAGTTCTGCACAGGCCCCTCCCACGATAGTTGATTAACAAGGCCGTCTTACCTTCGACCTGCCCTGAGTGAGCTGTGACAGCCACCATTTTGTCGACTCTGGTGCAGGGAAAGACAAGAATGACTCCGATTAAGCGATTGAGGCATTTTGTTGTTGAATGTAATAATGAACATAGCAGTCGTCATTTACTCCTGCATCTGAGCTGCTGAAGATGCAGAGGATTAACGTTACTTTCGATTTTAAAGGGAATGCACCGATCCCGATCTGCTTAAATGCGTCTATGTTCGCGCAAATCATTCATGATCCAGCTACAGAAGTGAGTATAAAGGTTTTTTATGAATCTTTGCAAATCACCTTTCCTAATATGTACTAGTAAGCAAGTTTTGTGGCTAAAGTAAACCAGTACTGCTCGTCACCCCACGGAAAAGAGGGGCGGGGTCAGCAGAGCTCATTAGCATTTAAAGCAACATGGACTAGAACTACGTGCTGAAAACAGAGCTCCTTTTGACAGGGTAAAAAAGGTGTTTTTTACACTACCATTGAGAAATTTTAACCTAAGTATGCTATAGACTTTTCATTAAGACCCTAAAGAATCATATCAACTTATATCAAATGGGCATCCGATGACCCCTTTAAAGGGGTCATATGATGCGATTTCAATTTTTCCTTTCTCTTTGGAGTGCCCGCCGCTGCTCACTCTAGCTGCCGGCCTCTGCTCACTCTAGGCCTCCGGTCTCCACTCACTCTAGCCCGCCGTGTGTGATGCTGTGTTTCGTTGTGAAAGTGAAACTACTTTGTTTGGCCTCCCAAAAGAGGACACGACTAGAAATCAGTGGTTAAGTTGTATTTACTGTTGTTTAACAGTGTTGTAACACTGTTCCAGAGCTGTTCAACCCAAATATTTAGATGGGTCCAGCACATTTTATGGAGGACTGTTTCCTGAACCTGGTAGAGTAGACTACAATGCCGGCTGTTCTGACTCACAGACTGTAAGTAAATTTTTTATATTTAAAGAATTTGCCACTGACGATTCAAATGCGAGTTTTGAGCAGTGTAGAGTAGCGTTTGTAGTTTGTAATTTCTTCGATCACAAATGCAGATGTGGTTTTATGTTTACGCGGTACGATGCAATGCAACGAGTAAAAAGACAGTATAAGTCATTATAATCCATAAATATGTCACCACTGGATGCAACAAATGCCTCGTTTATAATGGGTTTTAATGTTTTTGTCTCGTCGCTCCGGGACACAGCATCACAATATGGCAAGGGGCATAACATTTCCATCACACGCTTGAGGTATTCGGCCAATCACAATGCACTGGATAGCTGGCCAATCAGAGCACACCTCACTTTTCAGACCGATGAGCTTTGTAAAAATCTACAAAGGCGGGGCATAGATGAGAAACAATAATGTACAGTATGTGGAAAATAATGTGTTTTTTAACCTTAAAACCGCATAAACACATTTCATTACACCAAATCCACAAAATAATGTTCTTTTTAACAACATCATATGACCCCTTTAACAATAAAGTGAGTAATCACATTTTCACCACAATAGTAGAATGAAACACAGATTGATTTTCAGTTGATGGATGCATTGTTTGAAAGTGGTATAGTGGCTTATATGGCATTTCCTCTCCACTTCCAGCTGTTCATGATGTTGAATAGCAGTGTAGACAGCTTGTTTAACAGATTCTCGTTTTTCCCCCCATTCCTTTTTATTATATTTAATGTCTTAATGCAGTTGGTCAAAAATCAGAAAACGCTCTGCATTCTGTGGGTGAGGAGGTGCCATAGATTATTATTACCATTTGGTGAAGTATTTTCTGAAAGTATGGTTTAGAGCAAAAACAAACAGAACCATAAATAACCTCTAACCAACAAACTAGCATTTGCATCCTTAAAAGCACATACCTTTTTCTTGTCATCACTTACAGCAGTACAGAATGACATAGGCCTTAAAAAGTAAAAACAAAAAACATTTAAAATGCTTTTTTTTTTTTTTTGAAAATCAGGATAATGATGACCAGCATATAAAAACTCTGTATTATCTAAAAGCATCACAAACACTGTGACGTTTAGTAACAAAGTTCAGTGAAGTTTTGAATAACACATTGTATAGCCTTCTGTAAAACTGTTTCTGTGCTGCCATCTAGTGTCAGAGTGCCAGAAAGCCTCTCATTTCCACAGAAAACTCACACGTGATCTATTTACTGTAATGTCTTTGTATACTGTATACTCCAACATGTAGTTTCTCCTATACCCCAATGAGAACATGGAGATCAAATGCCTCTCAGACTCTTGTCCTGAGAAAAACTAGTCTCACATGTGCTCACACCTCCTCTTCAGAAAAGAGGGAAAAATAGCACATACTGTAATAAAATTGGTCAAGACACCAAAATCTGTTATCAAAACAAGTCAGAAATCTCAACATGAATTCAAACATTGTATTCTCATATCTGAATGAGTAAAAGTGTGGCTCAGCAGTGAGAGGAGGTAACTAAACACACTGATGACTCGACAGACAGTAAGTGTCTGTTATGTCACCACTACTGGAGGCCTGCCTGTGTGTTTACTTTATATTCATGAGCACCGGCACATGAGGGACACAAAACAGCTGAACCAAGACATCTGTACTTTTTATACTTTTAGTTTCATTCAGGGCAAAGTATGAATTATATGACGTTCAGCTGAATAACGTTTGTTTTTTTTATTTATGAATATTTCATTTTTTAAATATTTTATATAATATTTACTTTTTGAGAGTGAGATAAATATAATTATTGTAAATAAATATAACTAAATAATAGGCCTACATTCATGAAATCGGCAGATGCATACAAACACACACACACACACACTGGTTTTCGTGTTTTATGGGTACATTCCATAGACGTAATGATTTTTATACTGTACAAACTGTATTTTCTATCCCCTTCCCTAAACCCACCCTTCACATAAAACTTTCAGCATTTTTAGATTTTCAAAAAAAACTTAATTCTTTATGATGTATAAGCTTGTTTCCTCATGGGGACCAAAATAATGTCCAATGTCCAAACAAGGTCAAAATTGACTGGTATCACTATCTTTGTGGGGGATTTGGTCCCCATAATGTAGGAAATCCCAAGTACACACACACATGCTATAGTACAGTATATCAGGCACTGTATTATTGTTTGCAGAGACACGTTACTGTTTGAAGTAGCAGCTATTTTAAGACACTTTCTTTGAGAAGCCCAGACTCTCTTCATCACAATGTAAATAATAAATAAATAATTTTTGAACTAACAATTCAAAGTTCCAAGAGAAAGAGTCAAACTGTGAGTTTATCCACACCAAATTTGTATTAATCACTAAAACAAAACTAAATGATGCGATGCTGAAATTAATATTAAGTTACAGCTTTTTTTTAAATGTCTTATTATTCATTATTATTATTATTGTTATTTTATTATTTCAACAGCACTGTCTGAATTAAATGTTCAGTATAATTTGGCCCTAAAATAAAAGCCTATTTTGGTCCAAATATTGAAAAAGCCATTCAGACAGTGCTGTTGTAGCGTCTGGACCAATCAAACACACAATTTTTCATTTGATTTAACAAATCAGTTATTCATTAGATTAACAAGTCGTCACAGACCCCTCACCCAATAAACTGGATGCCAGGATGTCTGCAACTACACCAGGCCCCCCCTTGTCCCCATGGCAACCACGACCCCTCTGCTAGACCAGATCCATTTACGACCTAATGGCATGTTGAGAATTTCCCCTTGCATTACATTTTCCATAGGAAATCCACAGTGCACAGTAAAAATTTACTCTTCTCTGATTAATTAATAGGAAAACCTTTCTTTGAATGAACACACATATCCTTCAGCTCATGGTGTATGTTGTCTTGCGATCTTATACTGTTTTATGCAGGCTTATGATGGAAACACTCATTCCTGTCATCTTGCCTATATGTAATCCTACCATGTTTAGTATCTATGAATTCGCCTTCTGATGATCTAAACGAGTGTGTATATTATATGTTGGTACACAGGCAATATATTAGTGTCCTGAGAATCTTTAGTAATTTCGATTCAAGTTCCATTTGCAAAGTACCATGCCCTCACACAAAGGGTCATAAAAACTCCCCAGTATCTCAAAACTCCCACTTGGGACGTCATCCTTTCTCATTGGACAAGCCCATTGTGAGAGGCGGGAATCTTCCGAGACATTAAAAGCCCCACATTAGGGACCTGTCCAGAGACGGTGGTTTGCTTGAATTCTGAGAAGATGTGAGCTACAATGCTCCAGGACATCCTTAGCTCGTGCCAGGCTTCGGCCTTGACTTTTCCATTCACCAAGATTCTCTGACGCAAAACTGGTTCTTTTTCATCAACCAACTTCAGCAAAGATCAACTTGAACCTTTGGACAGTGTGTGTGTGTGTGTATGTGTATGTTAGACCAGTTTAAGTGTTTATGTAGTAGGTTAGACTAGTTTAAGTGTTTATGTTGTTAATAAAGTCTTAATTGTATCACACTTGACGTTGTTCATTGTTTGCTCATAACTGGAGTCACTTAATCATGCAGATTTATGCTACAAACTCTTTGTAGAATTGTACAGTAAGAAAGTTATTTCCCTTAACCAGGAAATTAACGTTCTTAGACTTGACAGACAGTTGACCCTGAGAGGTCAGCTAAATATCTACAGCGGATCTAAATATTTATAATTAATTATAACTAGTTATGATTAATTATTCATATTTCCCCATGAGCTGATTCGCTACACTGTTAATTTATATTTACAGTTATGTAAAGTGCTTAGAATATGTAATTGTGAGGTGAAGATGGACTGCTTTTCATGCTACTTTTTGGAAAGAGCAGTTTCGTTTGGCTGTTACTTTTCAGTAACCATGGGATTTTCAGTAAGTGACCTGCTTGCATCATAAATGTTACCAGTAATTGTAATTGTTTTCTGTGTCATGTAGTGATATGATTTGTCACAGTTATAGTCTATTTTTAGAAATGTTTACGTACAAAGTCACAAGAAGATGACTGTAGCTAACAACCATAAACAAAACAAAACAAACCAAAACAAATCTTTCAGCAAAAAGTCATCATGCTGAATACAGTAAGTGCCAGCTGAATGAGTCAAACTGTAAATGTGTACACACCCAGTCCATATTAATCATGATAAGAACATCACCAAAGCAAAGGCATCTGTTGTAGTAATGAAATACATGACATATACATGACATTATGAATTAAGGTTATTGTGAAAACATTATTGGAAGTTTTCAAAACACAACTGTGATCTCAGATAAACGTGATGCAAAATATCAGGAAGCATAAGTGAAAGCGAAAAAATGCACTGAACCTTATCAGGGAAAACTGTTATGGCTGATATATTATCTTTCTAGGTCAAATATACAAATGTATCCGGTTAATTGTCCATGAACACATTCAATAAAAGTCACCAGAGAAAAAAAAAATATTAAATTAAGCATTTATGTAAACATTTAATGAATTAAAAGAATATTATATTTACCCACAAAAACTAATTTTCCCCAATACATTTCTAATCAAAAATAAAAATATGTAATTATTACAATACATCCTCAGACACACATACTTTTAACAGCTAATAACCAAAATTTCAGCATCATTGTTGTCAATGATATTGCTGTGTGATTGCATCGGTTTTATGTGGTGACTTCATAAGCACGTGCGCATGCAGGAAAAAACATAATATAAATATATTTGATATTAAAGCATGATGGGAAGTGGGATGAATGAACACACTATTATAATTTATGTTTGATATGCTTGCTATTATTTTTTAAAGATATCTATTGACATCTCAGACAAAGGCCTAATATTAATTTGATATTAATGTATGCAATGTTTTTTTAATGCACGTAAACTGTGAATTTAATGACACACAATGGAATCTACACCGACACATTTCTAATATGATCAAAACAATTCTGCTGGTTTACAAACATGAATAATATAAGAAAAAAAAATCACCTGACACAACAATAAACAATATCAATAAACAAGCACAGGCTTGTTATGCAGAAGTGGCACAGACATATTTACATGAATTTTTACACAGAAATTTAATATTATTGTATTATGTTCCCTGAGGTGTAATTATAAGATTACTAAACCTTAGTATGTTTATTTGGATGAAAAAACATTCAAAATTTAGTGATTTATGACCTTTTTCCACCCCATTTCTCATCCTCTGACCGAAACAGTCGGTTTTGGGGTGTTTTCCCTTTAAGAGGTCAGTGTAATCGCCCACTTTTATGATTGGCTAATATCCATTACCGCCATTACCGTTTTTAAAAATAGTTTTTACATGAAATACGTTACTTACAGTTTGCGGTGTCGTTGTTGGGTCAGTTGGTCTTATCTTTGAGCAAAAGTATTTTGGCAAAGCATCATACTGCGATTAGTTCTCAAAACATGAAAAGTGAAATGTACTGAACACGCGCGTAAATTAGCACTGAGGTGACTGGGACGTTCGCTAAAAATAAACTGAATCCATTTTTCTCTAATGTCAGGATCTTTTGGCAGCGTCTACAAACATGTTGTTTTTCCACAGCCAGGAACGACACGTCATCTGCTTGGCATCGCAATCTTATTGCAAACAACTGCTCCTTCAGACCTACTCTCACTGCACGTCGACTGAACACATGTGAGCGTGACAACGATGCCATGATGCAAAAATAGGCGTAGTTGTCTTGCGCTGGAGGTGGTCATATGCAAACGACTGTGCCCAGGTCACCTTTTTCCTCTGATCCAAAACTAGCCGTTATTACATAAATGCTTTTTTATTGATGATGAGGACATTTTAAGTTAAGAAACTTGCAGGATGTATTAAGCATACAAAGACCTCTTCTATGCCAAAAGATCAAGGGAAATTTGGTTTCTCATCATGTCATGACCTAATTAAAGTTTTAAAAAGCAACAGTAAGCAGTCTTAGGGCCCTATCATACACCCAGCGCAATGTCAATGCCATGCGCGACGCAAGTGTTTTTTGATAGTTTCAGCCCCACGCAGTTGTCATTTTCATGTCCTGCGCCACGTTGTTTAAATAGCAAATGCATTTGCGCCCATTTGTGCGCCCATGGGCGTGCTGGTCTGAAAACGAGGTGTGTTCAGGCACATTGCTGGCGCATTGCTATTTTGAGGCAGGGACGCACAGCAGCACACAAACAAGCCAAATATTAAAAATTAAAGAATTGCAATGTAAAAGATTATTATTGTGTAGGCTACATACTGTAAATATAAAAATGCCTACATGTCATAATGGATAGTCATTGCATGTATCAGAATTAGACTACCTATTTGCTCACGCACGAGCAGCTCCGTTTCCTCTCTGTCTTTGCACTTGCAAAATTCCGCGGTGTAAATATCAAATCCGCCATGGCACGAGCGCAACTGGCTCTTAAAGGGAATGGGAGATGAGACTCTGATTGGTTTATTGCACGTTATGCCCAAAACACACCCATTACTCATTAAGAGAATAGGGACAATCCTTTTAGACCATGCGCCTGGCATGCCGACCGTTTTTCCCATCGTTAAACTAGCAAAAGTGGATTTGGACAAGCCCTAAGTGCTTTTGCGCCGTGCGCTTCAGACCTTGCACTTAGATCATTAAAATAGAGCCCTTAAACTTAAGCGCTAAACAGACATTTAAAAAATATCAATTGGGTCTAAGTGGGTTCTGCCAAATGTTGCTAGATTTTCTCAAAACTTCAATTGTCATGAGCATTTTTAATGAGTTTTAACCAACTATTATAAAGATGATTTTTTAGTAGATGTTTAAAGTAATTTCTCCTTTTATTTAAACTGCAGGGTTGAATGTCTTGATGTATAATAACAGTATAAAGATGGAATTACTGACTCCGGGCCATTGAATTGTTAGAAAAATACTGCACAACCGAAGTAACATTAGCCTTATTACCTTGGGTGTGCATTATTTTTCTAACAGTTCAACATCAATAATTATTCCTATTACCTAAAGTATTCAACAACTGTAATCATTTACAAATGTAAGCTTTTCTGATGAGTTTTTCTGAGAGTATTTTTTTTTTTATTACATCTATAACATTTCAGTGGCATATATTAAAAGGGATAATGACCATATATAATGTAATAATATAGGAGTTATAGGATTTCTTTGTAATGCAATTATGCCATAATTATTTAATTCATACTCAACATGGCTGTTGTCACTTATGTTTATGGTATACATTTACACATTTACATTGATTTATTTAGCAGACACTTTTATCCAAAATGACTAACAAATGAAGAATGCAATAAGTGATTCATCATAAAGAGACAAGTAAACACAAGAAGTGCTAATAATACAAAGTTTCAGACATTGTTTAGAATAGTACAAGCTAGAAAAGGGAGAGATTCAGGAAAACTGAAAGCATAGAGGATTTTTCCCCCAGTAGGATGCAAGAGATGGAAAATATAAGTCTTCAGCTGTCTCTTGAATATTGTCTGGGATTCGGCGTTGGTGCAAAAAAGGTTCCCATTCGGGTGGGAAGATCATTCCACCAGCAAGGAACAGTGGATGAGAATGTTCTGGAAAGTGATTTTGTGCCTCTCTGTGATGGTACCATGAGGTTTTGCCCACTTACCGATCTCAGGCTTCTGGAGAGCTTGTAAACTCATATGAGAGAGTGGAAGGAGGAGAGTGTGGAACCTGTGTCTTGATGCTTGCATACAGCAACTTGATGCAAACTGCAACCGGTAGCCAGTGTAGAAAGATAACGTGGGCCATTTTTGCTTGTTGAAGACCAGTCATGCTGCTGCTTTCTGAATCATTTGTAGAGGTTTGATTTCACATGATGGAAGTCCAGCCAAAAGAGCATTGCAGTAGTCCAGCCTTGAAATGACAAAGGCCTGGACAAGAAGTTGAGCAACATGCTCCGTTAGGAAGGGCAACTGTTTGATCAGAGCAACTGAGAAAAAAACTTGATTTACTGCCAAAGACTTGCAAGATTACCTGATGAAAAGAGGCTAGACAAGCATGTCAGGACACACCAAATGCCACTCTTGACCAAGAAGAACATAAAAGACTTTAACTTGAAAATGCTAAAGTGAATTTGAATAAAGTTCTGGAAGAACGTTATATGAAGTAATTTGACCAAACTGAAAGTTTTTGGAGCCATGGACCCACGGTTTTTCTGGTGCAAAAAAGGCAAGGCTTATGAGCAGAACACCATTCCCATGGTCAAACATAGAGGAGGACTGTTACAAGAAAGAGGAAATCTTGACCCTTTGATGGATATTGTGGCTTCTTTGAAGTATTGGGACATTTTGATGATCAAAGAACTTTCCAGCAAACAAGTTATTTCTCCCTCATTTGTATGTGTGTATGCTAACACCTCTGTAGGATCAGTACAAGCTAATCTATAGGCTGATTAGGTAAATTTATGAGAATGAGTCTTAAATTAAAAATTATTCAAACCGCCACCTATCCACCAAGTCCACCTCACCTATCCATTTACTTCTGACAGTGAAGGTGGTTCACTGACAGCAGATAAGAGTATCCTATGTGTGCTTGTGTTAATGGTTTTACAACATTCATCTCATATAGATGTGCACAGTATCATGCTTTAGAAAATGAAATCAACACTTTGTCTGATTCTTTGGGATCACACACAAAAATGAGTATAAGTATAGGCAGAATCATATATGTTGTTACGGTTGGTGGTAGTGTGAAGGAGACGTAACGCTGGAGATCAAAAGTCTTTAATAAGGTAACTCCAAAACTAACAGGGACACTTGCCAACTTAACATAAACGAGAACGGACTCCGACTAAGGGAAAACTGAGAGTATTTGTAGGGGAGCAAACAAAAAAACTAATGAGTTAATTAATCAAACACAGGTGAACGAAATGACAATTAGTAGCCAAAGTAAAACTAGGTCACAAGGGAACAGATAAACTGAAAACACAATGAGAACAGGACAAAAACTAAACATAACCCTAACATTACTCCCCCCTCCCGGAAGGTCAAGTCAAGTCAAGTCACCTTTATTTATATAGCGCTTTTAACAATACAGATTGTGACAAAGCAACTGAACAGCATTAATTAGGAAAATAGTGTCAATAATGCAAAATGACAATAGTAAACACTCATTTTTCAGTTAAAGATAGTTCATCATTGAATTCAGTGATGTCAACATCCAGCTCAGTTTAAATAATATCTTTGCAATCATGTCAACGATAACGCTGGAAATGAAGTGTCCCCAACTAAGCAAGCCAGAGGCGACAGCGGCAAGGAACCAAACCTCCATCGGTGACAGAATGGAGAAAAACCCTTGGGAGAAACCAGGCTCAGTCGGGGGGCCAGTTCTCCTCTGACCAGACGAACCAGCAGAATGGAAAAATCAATATAAGACGTAATAAAACAGACGATGATCAATATTAACAGCAATTATTATATGATGCAATCAAACTTATAGCAAAATGTGGTAGTTCTGTATGTTGTTTCAGGGTTGGCATCATCTGAGGTCCTCTGAGGGGTTGGCATCATCTCTTCTCAGGTGTTCTGGATCCAGACTGAAGCTTGTGTAAATCCTAGTTACCACGGGATGTTAATCCCGTGGCAAAAGACAGAGAAACAAATACAAACATAATTAGCGTAGCTGCTGTTCCAAGGTGTTCCAAGGTGTGTACCGCGCCGTAACAGTACCATCGGGGAGGGGGGTGGGAGATCAGGGAGCTCTGGGAGCCATGGCGGAGCAGGCAGTTCAGGTTGCCATGGCGGAGCAGGGGACTCAGGAGGGACCAGCGGAGGCGAAGGAGAGCTGGACGGGACCAGCGGAGGCGAAGGAGACGAAGGAGAGCTGGATGGGACCAGCGGAGATGAAGGAGGCTCAGAGAAGAGTGTTAGAGCGGATTCTGGGGTGAGGACGGGTGCCGAGAACCCTGGGGGCAGCGCCATGTCCATTATCGCCGATTGACACACTGGAGCAAGCTCTGGAGCTGGAGCCGACACTGAAGCAAACTCTGAGGCTGGAGCCCTTCCTGGGCAGAACTGGGGATCAGGAGCCCTTCCTGGGCAGAACTGGGGATCAGGAGCCCTTCCTGGGCTTAACTGGGAATCAGGAGCCCTCTGTGGGCTATACTCGGGATCAGGAGCCCTCCGTGGGCTATACTCGGGATCAGGAGCCCTCCCTCGGTTTAAAGGGGAAACAGGAGTCCTTCCTGGACTGAACTGGGGATCAGGGTAGCGCTTACGTGGTGCTGGCACTGGAGGGCGCTCTGGAGGAGCAGGCACAGCAAAGCACTTTCGAGGAGTTGGCACTAGAGCGAGTGCCAAATGAACATCCGGCGGGCTTGACTTCCGAGCGGAAGTTTTAATCCAACCCATAGATAGTATGTATACTGTAAAAGAACAAATATAAATTTTTACTTAAAACTTCTCAGTAAAATAATTACACCCACAATTTTAAATCATGTTTAAAAGGTTAAACACATTGTGTTACAAAAGCAAGGCATGCTGTCTATTGTCTTTAATTTTCTTTAAAATAGTCTGATGACCAGTATTGTTTCTTTAGAAAATTAATGCACCCAAGTGCTTTTCTCACATGAGTAGAAAACAGTATGTGTGTTGTCTGCTTGGGAGCGAAGCACGCAGTGTCAGCTCTCGAGGGAGCTGACTGCCCGCATATCGAGCATTTGTTACTGCCTTGCTTCGCTCTCGGAAGACTCTATTTGAGAAGGAAGCCTTCACCGGCGTTTCTCGCGGTGCCGGCCATGCTTTCGCCGAGGCGGAGCGGCGGCTGTGCTCGTGGGGTTCACATATGGATCCGGTGGAGGGAATGTAGACGGGCGAGTCCCTATCTTCTTCCTCACCTACCAGATCCAGTGCCCGCTCTCGGAGTTCGGAAGCCCACGCTGCGAGTTCTTTCCTCCCGGTGAGAGGGCTCGACGCTCCGCCTGTCTATTTTGCCTAATATTATAATGAGCAGCTTTACTGTGGAGCGGAGCTCGCACAGTCAGCTCTTGGGAAAAAGAGAGAAGCTGATTGTGCTTTACCCGCGCACAAGCATTATGTCTGGGGAGCGGAGCTCGCGCAGTCAGCTCTTGGAAATAAGGGGCTGATTGTGCTTCTCCCCACTGAATGCTCCGCTCCCACCGGGCACACTCCGAGGAGTGTGTCCGTGCTTGCGAGCTCACGGTTCGGTACCGCCATTGCTGAGGCACGGTGGCGATTCAGATTGTGGGGATCGCACATGGATCTAGTGGATGGGTTGTAGACGGCTCGCCCTTTCTCCGCCTGCACTCCCTAGATCCAGCGCTCTCTCTCGAGGCTCGGAAGCCCACGCTGCGGTTTCTTCCCCCTCTGAGTGAGAGCTCTGCTGCTGCAGCTATTTTTCTCCAAGGAGATTGATATTGTTTGTTTGACCAAGCAGCTTGCGCGCTGCCGAGGCAATGCGTGTATTACATCATTTTCAGTTTTTGATGTGAATCTTACCACACCAGACCATGTTTACTCATTTGGTTGTTTGGCTGCATTTAATATGAGGAATTAAATTAGGTATTTATCTGACTATGAGAAGTTAGATACACAGGGGTTCTTGGGATAAACATTTCTTGAGTAAGAGCATGTGTTTACCTCTCTTCCTCTGAGGAGGTTGAGGTGGTCAACAGGGACTGCTGGGCGAGAGCAGCCCCAACCAACTGTGTTCCAGCTCCTCATATTGGGAGCGTTATTTATCGTACTCCTCAGAATTTAGAGTCAGAGTGGCGCTCCCGGGCCAAAGGCTTCTAGCGGAAGGCGGATCTGTGGACCGTCATTTCCACTGGATAGTCTTCAGCTAAAACGTCCTGACGCCTAAGGCCCAGGACTTCTGAGGGCCGGCCCCGAGCAGGCTTTGGTTCTATCAGTCTAGTCTTCCTAGGAGATGACGCAGGTCTGAGGACCGTCGTTTTCAATAGGAGACTTCAGCTTAGAGAGTCCTGATGCCATGGCTCAGGACTTCGGATGGGCAGGCCCCTCTGGGGAAGAGTGGTGTACACCTCATTATATGGTGCCCGTCTCTCTTCAGTGCCCTCAGGAGATCGATCGGCAAACCCTGCCACCTACGGTGCTTCAGGGCGCAGCAGTCTCCGGTGAGCTCTTCTCTCAGTCACCGCCCGGAAACGTAGCGGTACTAAGAGGCTCGCTACCTCTTCGGCGGTTTCTAGAGCAGCTAGTTCGGCTGTCTCCTGCCGGTTCGCCGCTTCAGGGCACCGACCTTGATTACACCAAAGATCTCATTATTCATTATCTCAGTCTCGAGAGACTGATTCCCTTGGTAGACCTTTTTGGCAGCGTGGAAACTTCTTCCAAATGTGTCTCAGTGGGTCCTGAACACTGTAGAAGAGGCTACCGAATCAGTTCGGTTCTTCTCCGCCTCGTTTCAGTGGGGTCATTCCCACTCTGGTGGGCACCGAGCAAGAAGTTACCACTCTCTTGAGGAAGGAGGCCATCAAAGTGGTCCTTTCTCTCGACAGACAGTTTGGGTTCTACAGCCGGTACTTCATCGTCCCAAAGAAGGATGGAAGCTCCTGAGGTTTGCTTTTGGGGGCAAAAGCTTACCGGGTTCTTCTGTCGGCCTTGCACTCTCACCCCGCACTTTCACGAGGTGTGTGGATGCTGCTCTGGCTCCTCTGTGACTCCAGGGCATCCACATACTCAACCACATCGATGATTGGTTGATATTATCTCAATCTGAGCAGATGGTGGTTCGGCATTGAGATGTCGTTCACGCTCACTTGTAAGAGCTGGGGTTTACACTTAACACCAAGAAAAGTGTGCTTTCTCCAGTACAGAGAATCACTTATCTGGGTGTGGTGTGGGATTCGACCACGATGCAGGCACGTCTGTCTCCTGCTTGGTTTCAGTCGATCCTCACTGCAGTCGCGAGAGTGAGAGAAGGCCGGTCACTCACTGTCAGCAGTTCCAGAAACTGCTGGGTCTGATAGCAGCTGTGTCCAGCGTGATACCTTTTGGCCTGCTGTACATGAGACCCCTACAGTGGTGGCTCAAGACCAAGGGGTTCTCTCTGAGGGGAAACCCACTCTGCATGCTCAAGGTCACGTGGCGATGCCTACGTGCCTTAGACATGTGGAGTAAGCTTGGTTCTTGTCTCAGGGCCCGGTGCTGGGACCTCCTTGTCGCCGCGTAATGCTAGCGACGGACGCATCCCTCACCGGTTGAGGAGAGGTCATGAGTGGCTGCTCAACCCGCGGTCTGTGGAGCGGCCGCCATCTCACGTGGCACTTCAACTGCCTGGAGATGCTGGCTGTGTTTATAGCATTGAAACACTTTCTCCCAGACCTAAGAGGTCGCCATGTGTTGGTGCACCAACGACACAGCGGCGGTTTCTTAAATCAACCACCAGGGAGGTCTGAGTTTGCGCTCCCTTTACAGGCAGGCGCACCAGATCCTTGTGTGGTCCCAGGGCAAACTCCTCTCGCTGAGAGTAATTCACATTCCTGGGCATCTCAATATGGGAGCAGACATCCTGTCGAGGCAGGGGCCGAGGCCCGGGGAATGAAGACTTCACCCTGAGGTGGTGAAGCAGATATAGAGAGTTTTGCCCAGGATCAGGTGGACCTGTTTGCAACTCGAGAGACATCGCACTGTCCCCTCTGGTTCTCTCTGACTCATCCAGCTCCTCTCGGACTGTACGCTATGGTACAGACGTGGCCGAGGCTTCATCTGTACGCCTTTTTCCCCGATCACTCTGCTCCCGGGAGTTCTGGACAGAGTGTGCCAGGACGGGGTCCGTCTACTGTTGATAGCCCCGTTCTGGCTGGTCCGAGTATGGTTCTCGGACCTGATTTCTATGTTTTTAAGTGAAGACATCTCTTTGTGAGCTGTCATCATAATAGGAATAAATTAATATTAAGAAATTAAGTTAAATTTTTTTCTCTTTGAGATATTTATTTTAGTGCAACTTTGCGTCTGTCCACAAAATGCGATCACATGAAGCACAAAAATTAAGTCTAGCTGTTTTACCCTTAAAACTATTACAACTGAAACAAATAAAAAAAAGTGCACTGAAAGCCGCACATTCTTTAAAGTTTGTTGTCACCTTGTTGTAATGTGATTATGGTTAAGAAGCATAAGATTACACTGCATGCCCTTGAAAAGGTTATAGACATACTCTTTTATACAGGAAATATGTTTGCACAACAGAAATACGTATCAGTATAACAAATACCTAATACTAAATTCCTCTCTTCTAAACTATTGTGAAAGTTTTTTTAATGTTGATTTTGATTGTCTGCCCCACCAGCTGTGTATCTTTTTCATTGTTTTTGTACGGTTTTTAGATGAAGACTATTCTCAGAGTTTGGTCAAACATGCCTGCGAGTGTTCGCAGGAAAACATGAACAAATACACTATAAGATAATTAAATGAATGTCAAGAGAGTGTTTAAACTGAGATTGTGATGTACTTTAGAGCTTTTTCTAGCCTGTCTATGATCCTGTCTAACTGTGTCACAAAGACGCATAATAGCCCCTATACCTCAACTTGAAAATGAGTCTTGCCATTTTCTGTTATGACTGTTACACTAAATACAAACCCATCTATTACACTTAAAGTTAAGACATTAAAAGTCAAGGATGCCACAGACACTATTTCCTTCTGTCTGTGTCTCTAAACATCACCCCAGTAAATAAATCAGAGATGACATGTAATTAATTCATTGAAAGGGGCATGTTTTAGTCCATTTTAGATGGTCTGCACTGTAAAAAGCACCGTCACTATAGTGGGGCATTGGGACCCACACAGACCACAGGGTGAGCACCCCCTGCTGGTCTCACTAACACCTCTTCCAGCAGCAACCTAGTTTTCTCAGGAGGTCTCCCATCCAGGTACTGACCGGGCTCAACCCTGCTTAGCTTCAGTGGGCAACCAGTTTTGGGCTACAGGGTGATATGGCTGTGGCTATAACAATAACATTGTTTATGTCAAACTCAATATATATATTTTAATTATTAGCCACAAAGAGCATGAAGCCATCAAAATTCAACTATTATTTAATAGTTTATGCCTACACAAAAATGACAGTGACAGCCCGTTACTGTCATTTTAATAATTTAATCAAATTTTTATTTTGAAAAAAATCCCAAAAAAGGCAAAAAAGATTACAATTGTAAAGACATTTTTGTTTGTTATATAAACAAAGGTGTGACTTACTTCTGTATTGTAAATGACTTATCAAACAAGAAAGAAAACATAGGACTCCGCCCTGATTTAGTCATCAATGTCTACGTCATTACTGACTGCCATTTCCTAATGTAACTTTGATTGACTCACGCACACAATTCATCTCCAAAAGTGGATGGCAGGTGAATACTTTCACATTTGAAAGTTGTTCTGTCAACAGCTTTGTGATTATTTTCTTTGTGTGTGTGTGTGTGTGTGACTGCATGAGTAGAAATATGTTGCTTAAAAGGTGTCACATCAAAACATAAGCACAGACACTGGTTCAGTGCGCATACGATGGACACTTTACTGTCCCATGAGGCCATGGGAGAGGATTTGTAAATGGCAGTGAAGCGATGCAGCTGATGACAGTGACAACATGATATATAGTACGTCCAGATTACATATAGAACATACTTCTTTAGCAGTCATGAAGTAATTATTCAAAATAAGTACCAAGGGAGTATGCGATTTTGGACGAAGCCACTGTGATTGGGTCCCTGACATGTCCTGGCCTAATGAAAAAAAAATAGCCTAAAATGTCAGGATTTTCCCCTATTGACATGCAAAGCAAGTTTTGCATACTCATAACAACTTTGTCAAAACAATCCCCATTGATTATTAGCTGCAAAGAGCATGAAACCATCAAAATGAAACTATTAATAGTTTAAGCCTACACAAAAAAATAGAACATTTTCTAGTTCAGCCTGTCACTGTCATTTTAACAATTTCATTTTTTTTTTAAATCACAAAAAAGACAAAAAAATATTACAACTGTAAAGACATTTTTGTTTGTTATATTAGGTAAATGACTTATCGAACAAGCAAGAAAACATAGGACTCCACCCTGATTGAGTCGTCAATGTCTACATCATTACTGACTGCCATTTCCTAAGGCAATTTTGACAGACTCACGCAACTCATCTCCAAAAGTGAATGACAGGTGAATACTTTCAAATTTGAAAGCTGTTCTATGAACAGCTTTGTGATCATTTTCTTTTTTTGTGTGTGACTGCATGAGTAGAAATATGTTGCTTACAATTTATCACATCAAAACACATACAAAAAAAAAAGCACAGACACTGATTAAACTCGAATAAAAATGTTTCTTATTCATATTCAAATTTCCTTCAAAAACAGTAATATAATCATTTTCATTTCTTGTCAAAATTCTATATATTATATATAGTTACCCATTTATCTACTTCAATAAAACATATTAGTAATTGTTTTGAGTTTGTGTGATCAGTCATATTGAATAAAGGGTAAAGGTCAAAGATCATCACATCCTGAATGGTTAAAATGTGTTTTTATGATCTGTCCACTGCAGGACATCACATATAAGAGTGTTAAAGATGTTTTCACATCCAAAAAGCAGCATATTTGTAATACTGTACCAATAACAGATAGTAATATCTAGTATCACGATGTTTTGCATTTATTATCTGTAATAAAATATTATATTTTTAAAAAGGAATAAATTAATTATAAACTTCATAACCATATAAGATTGACTTTGTAAACCTAATAGTCATTTAATAAGACGCTTAGTTCTTCAACTAAGTCATACACAAATATTTGGCATAGAGATGGTCACAAGGTATAATAATTAGTGTTGAAACTTCCCCTTCATGAGCAGCAAATTAAAATCATGTTTAGTGTTTCTATCCTGTCAGATTTTGAAGGTTATGAAATGAATGGCACTGACTTGTTTCTGACTTGTGTTGCTTAATTACAATACTTTTCCAAACAGTTTGGCTGGAAGTTAAAATAAATAAATCAATAAAAACTGATCACATATTTTGACATTCAAGCTAAATATTGATGGAAATTAAATTTCATGTGAATTTTATATTAAATTAAATTGTTGTCAAAATGTACATTACCAAATCACATGCTGTCATTTAAAGGTACTGTAATAAATGTGAGGTTATGATAGGGCAGTGTTTCCTAATCATGCTCCTGCAGGCACACCAACTGTACACAGGATTTCTCCCATTTCTGATTCTTTTTAGGTCTTTGATTTTCTATCAATGAGACGATGAATGGAATCAGCTGTTTTTAATTAATGAAGAGTTTGAAAAGGTGTCCTGTTGGTGTGCCTCCAGGAACAGGGTTGGGAAACACTGGCTGCATCCAAAATCGCATACTTCCCTAATATATATAGTCTGTGAAAAGGAGTATGTGCCAAAAGGAGTATGTCCAAATTCACAGTACTAATAAAAAAAGCAGGCAAAAAGTACTTGGATGACTTACTGCTTCTGTTGAGATTCTTCAGTGTGCATACAATGTACACTTTACTGTTCCATGAGGCCACTGGAGAGGATTTGTGAATGGCAGTGAAGCGATGCAACTGATGCTAGACAGTGACGACATGACGAATATAGTACATCATACTATACATACTTCTTTAGCAGTCATGAAGTAATTACTTATTGAAAATAAGTACCTACTCAAAAGAGTATGTGACATGTCCTGGCCTAATTAAAAAAATGCCTAAAATGTCCAGATTTTTCCCTATTGACATGTTTTGCATTTTTGAAAAGTATTGCATACTGATAACAACTTTGTCAAAACAATCCTCCTTCACCCATATAAGCAAATGGGACTAAAAATGCTGTGTTATTCATGTCAGGCCAGTTTATATATTTGCATTTACATTTACATTTACGTTTACATTTATTCATTTGGCAGATGTTTTTTATCCAAAGTGACTTACAGTTGAGGAATACAACAAGCGATTTATCAAAAGATGGCAATAAACACGAGAAGTGCTCATTATACAAAGTTTCATTCTTCGTTCAAAGGAAGGGATAAAGGATAATAATCAAATAGAAAAGGTGAAGGCATAGAATTATTTTTGTTTGTTTTTTTAGGAGGATGCAGTTAGATGCTCACGGAAGAGATCAGTTTTCAGTAGTTTCTTGAAGATTGTGAGGGATTCGGCTGTTCAGATGGAGTTAGTTTGGTCATTTCACTAACAGGACGGTGAAAGAAAACGTCATTGAGAGTGATTTTGTGCCTCTCTGTGATGGGACCACAAGCCGCCACTTGTTTACCGACCGCAGGCTTGTGGAGGGGATGTAGACTAACAGGGCACACACTGACACCTGATAGTCATCTCACTGATTAAAAACACCTCTGAACAGATTTCACCTTCAAATTAACAGCTAATCCTAGAGATTCACATACTTTTGTCGCTCACAGATATGTAATATTGGATCATTTTCCTTTTCATTTTACATTTTACATATATATTTTCATCTCATTTGTTTGATTGGGTTCTCTTTGTCAACTATCAGGACTTGCATGAAAATCTGATGATTTTTGGGTTATATTTATGCAGAAATCTAGACAATTCTAAAGGGTTCACAAACTTTCAAGCAGCACTGTAGAGAAGAGGAGGTGTCCAAGAACTGATCCCTGAGGAACCCCAGTGACCAGTTGGTGTGATTTGGATACCTCTCCTCCCCAAGTCACCTTGAAAAACCTACCTGTGAGGTAAGACTCAAACCAGTGGTGTGCAGTTCCGGTGATAAAAGAGGGTGGACAGAAGGATTTGATTATTAACCATGTCACACACAGCAGATAGATTCAGCAGAATGAGAACTGCAGATTTGGACTCAGCTCTTGCACTCTGTAACGCTTCAGTGACTGACAGCAAGGCCGTTTCAAGTGAATGGCCACCTTTAAATCCAGATTGAGTATTGTCCAGCTGATTGTTCTGTGAGAGGAAGGAAGACACTTGGTTGAAAACAACGTGTTCATGTGATTTTGCTTTTAAAGGGAGGAGAGACACAGGCCTGTAGTAGTTTTCAACAAGTGAGGTGTCTAGTGTAGGTTTTTTTACCCGAGCCTGCTTGAATGCGGTGGAAAAAATGCCTGAGAGAAGAGATGTGTTTATGATGTATGTGAGTGAAGGCAGAAATGCAGGGGGAATAGCTTGTAGGTGATGTGAGGAGATTGGGTCTAGAGGGCAGGTGGTAGGGTGGCTGGAGAGAATAAGTTTAGAGACTTCATCTTCTGTAAGAGGAGAGAAGATGGTCAGCTGTGTGAGTGTTTGCTGTGAGTTGAGTGGAACTGAGAACTGACTGCTGATGGATATGGTTTTGTTTGTGAAGCTAAATTAGCAACAAGACTTTCTTGATAGTATTTCACTCTTCCCTCAAGGTTTTACATGATTCCCAAGAGACAACCAAATAAAAAGGCCCAGGCCTCAGAATGCTGGTCTTTGTTGCGGTGCATGCTGGGATTGGTTTTGTTTCACTAGTCGTCTCTTAGATAGTTCACGTAA
The DNA here is from genome assembly GCF_001515645.1 of Sinocyclocheilus grahami. Classification (NCBI taxonomy): domain Eukaryota; kingdom Metazoa; phylum Chordata; class Actinopteri; order Cypriniformes; family Cyprinidae; genus Sinocyclocheilus; species Sinocyclocheilus grahami. The sequence continues at coordinate 135,104 of NW_015506731.1, forward strand.
AAATAAAAATTCTGTCATCCTTTACTTACCCTCATGCCATTCTAAACCTATATAACTTTCTTTCTTCTGTGAAATATATAAAAGATATTTTGAATAAGGTTTCCAATGTTTTTGTCTATTCAAAGTGGCATCCAAAATAATTTAATAACAGTAACAATAAAAATATCTTCTATGGCATCATGTTCATTCCCAAAAGAGTTTCATAAGGAAGGAATTGTAGTATCTGTCATGTATTCCTGTCATTATCAAGGAAAATAAATCGTTAGTTTGTTTGTTTGTTTAGATATAAGCAAACTGTAACCAGTTATATTCTCATTACATAAGAAAATGCAGAGAATGTGGGGATTGCCAAAAAAGAACTGTAAAAAATGTGGTGTCCTATAACAGGACTGGGCTAATTGTGTTCTCACACCTACACATGAATTCCAAGCTTTATAGAAATAGCATAGTTTACACTACTGAAATAGTTTACAAACATTTTGCGATCCTTCCAATTTCAAACTTCCTTTCCTGGGAAAAGTCACTGATACTCTTATACAATACAGTGAGAAATCAAGTTTCACTGAGTATACTCATATGATCATGGGATTAAACTGACAAAAAAATGGTTTATAAAATATTTTCACTCAGAAATTGCTAGTAAATTTCACAGTTACAAAGAAACGGCAAGTTACATTGAATTAAACAAAAGTAGAAAAACTTAAATAGTATTTTATTGTAAAACATACTTCAAAAATCATTGTTTTATTTACAACTTTGAAAAATAATTACAGTGTACACAATGTTTAATTGTCTATTTATATAAATAATAAAAACCAATTTTGGTTTAATAATAATAAAAATCATTTACAGTAGACAGTAAAGGCATACTACTAGGTTATCCGGCACTAATATGCATAATGTTTTAAACTTGTTTGGGTTTAAATATTTATATTTAAATTTAAACGCTGTAGTGGGGAGCTGGGGGAAGGAGTTGACCATTGGTATAAAATTACATTTCATGAACAAATTAAATGTATGTACAAACCTTCATTTGTAGCAGATAAATGAAAATTTCATCACAGTTTGATTTTTATTTTGTATAGAATATTAGCAAGTGGCCTGGTATCAACAAGAGCATTTATTTTAAAGAAACAGCACAAGCTTGTTATTTATTAATTAATTTAGAAATAAAAAAAAGTGTTCAAAACTAAAACAAAATCTATTTGGACACTTTAAATGTTGGTCAAACATTAGAAGAAAATGTTCATAGTTAATGTGATGACTTCATACGTATACAGCCACTAAGAATTAGAGACAAGCTGTTGCTATCTTTTGTAATCTAATTCAATGATAAGTGTCATAAAGTGCCCATATACTGCCCATTTAATATTTGAACACAAATCACATTTGAATTGTGCACTTAAAGTACATATTATATAAACAGAAGAATATTGACAAAACTATTTCATCATTATTCTCATTATATCAAATATTCTTGATGTTGCTAGTATTAAAGTATGGGGAATCCCCACAGACTGTATTTGCAGCACAAACAGAGTACAGGCCTTGTAGTGTCACATATCCTTACCCACTCTGACACCTACACACAGTACAAAAACATGCAGAGTCACGGTTTCACTCATACAAGTTTCGGTTTTGTTCAAATGCAATAAAGGGAAGTACTTTGATTAAATCAAACAATCGGCACCGTAGGTGTGCATTTCCTCAAAAAGCGAAACAATGTTTAAAATCCAGAGCATTTAATTACTGTAAGTGAAGTTTCTACATTCATTCACAGTGATTTTTTTTTTAACTGATCTTCAAACCTTTTGATCTGGTTACATGCCTTTCTTAATAATAAGTTCACGTTTGGGTCAATGACAACTAGAGTGAAAAGGAAAAATAAAAAAAAAATGTATTTCAAATTGAAAGTTGTACACTTTGTATTCATGTTGGTTTCATGCAGTTTTGAAAAACTGCTACAAATTTCAAGTTTAGTCAACATTACACCACAAATGCTGCTGACTTAACTTAGTTTAAAGGAATAGATCAAGCAAAATGAAAATACTGTCAATTACTCACATAAAGCTGTAACCTGTAGGACAATAGCGTGAGTAAATGACAGAATACCTTATACTAACTTATTGAGCCAATTTAATTTTTTATCTCCTGAAGTAATTTAGAAATCTACTTATCAATGTCACTGTTGGTACTACAGAGGATAAATCCAATTATAATCCAGACTTATTTACAGATTTTTTTCCCTTTACTTTTACAACATTTTCAGTAACGCCAGGGGAGCTGTGTTTATTTCCTGTCATTCATTTCTAATTTCCTGTGTTTGCTCATTCAAATACACTCCCCAGTCCCCCATACAATATTCACAGTAAACTGCACTGTATTCATTATTTTAAATATCTTAAAATGCATCTTTAATGCAACCATAGCACTTCATGGCATATAGTAGCAGATATCAAAGTGTTTGCAAAAGCAACCCAGAAAGTGTCTAGTCTGCTACAGCAGGATGCGATTGCATCACACCTTACAGTGTTGACTCATGTGCTTGAAATCCTTTTCATGCCATACCACACTAGAAAGGGAGTGTCACTTTTACAAGTCGCAACTTTATAATTACTCAGTTCACCATGCCAGGCAATGTAAACCTTTATCAGACAGGAAGTACTGTATATCTGTGGGTGTGTCAGTTGTCTATGTGTAAAGCTTTAAAAAGTAAATTAAAAACACAAAAGGTCAAAATGTTTTTACTCACTCACAGTATTAATAAGCCTTCAATTTACAATGCATCAGAATGCATAATAAGAAATAAGGCTGGCATTGGACGCAGAAATGTTCAAAGATAACTCTAAACAAATATTCTATTAACATCACTGGATTGAACATTCGATCATAAAAAAAAACTTGCCAGAACGTTGCCAAAGTTCTGAGAATGTTCTCTGTTAGCTGGACCCCTCTTAACAACATTTCACATGAGATTGCATCAATTAGCAAACGACAATGATCCAATCAGTTCCTGATGGACAAAATCGAATCCTTCATTTTTCCTCTTTTGAGAAGCCAGTCACTCTGATATATACGTCAAAATGTGGAAAGAAAGATGATTTCATGCCGAATTTAAAGCGCAGTCAAATTAGTGAAACTTCAGCAAAAATTGTCAATAGTGTAGCTATGAAGCAATGTTGGTCATCATGATGAACTCTCATGTTCAAAGTTCAACTAACTTGAATCCAAAGTGAAACCTGTGTGGGGAAAAATTCTCAATCTCACATATTCTTTGATTGAAATGATTGAAATGATTACATTTTACCTGGGGAATTTCGCTGCACAAAGGGTCGTTCCAGACGAATATAAACAACCAGATCCCTTCAGGAAGAGCCCTTCAACGAGGCTGCTAGCTAAATTTGACATGCTATGGTCACTTCACTTGTTATTGTTGCACTGCATTCTGATTTTTGCATCTCCTGAATAGGTGTGGTTCTGAGACAAAGGTAAAGACGTTGTAAAGTATCAAGGGGAGGTGGAATGAGGCCATCAAGCTGTGGATTGGTCGTAAAGCATACAGATAGTGAGCAGACAGAAGTTTTCTGACTTTTTTTCTTGTAATTTGGTAAAGTTGACCTGCTCAACAAGAAAAGTAGTTGAGTTGTATCTGTTTTATTGTAGAACCACACACATCACAAATCTCATGAATTACACCAGTGTTGTCATCACATCACACACCCAGCGTATCATGAGACATACAAGGATGCATATCCATGGATATCTGCCTGTTCAAGTCCCCAAACCTATTCCTTCCATCAAGTGGGTGTTTCCATTAAACTTTTGGGACTGAAAACCTTAATTTCCACCAATGCCGAGTTCACACTGCATGATTTTCAAACTCGTCGGATCGCAGTTGTTTTCACACTGCGTGACTATCTGGGGTAGCATTCAGTTGCTGCTGTGTTCACACTGCACGATGGATCGGCGACAGGGGGTTTCACACTGCCTGACTATCTGGGGTAGCATTCAGTTGCTGCTGTGTTCACACTGCACGATGGATCGGCGACAGGGGGTTTCACACTGCCTGACTTCAGTTCACAATAGGAAGAACTGCCGACAGCTCTGTCTGGTCTGCAAACTACGTTTCACAACAAAACACACGCGAGAAATGATAAGGAAATAACGAGAGAACCCGCGTGCGTCAAACCGGAGTTCTCGAGCGAGACTGGAATTATTAAAAAATATATATATAGCCAAATTGTCTGTGAGCTGATTTCTGCGATTCCCTCAGATCGCGAGGGATATCAGTGTGATAAATCACACTGCCTGATTGTCACTCACGTGAATGAGCACCGATTTACCTCCTATTTCGGGCATTTGTCTGCAATTTCGCAAAACCTGTCGACGAGTGAAAAATTGGGCTAAAATCGTGCAGTGTGAACTCGGCATAAGTCATTGTCAGAGCTCCACATCTCTGTATCATTTGAATCCTACGCCTGTTTTTGTTAAATTGTTTGTTTGTTGTTTTACACAGGTCTATGCAGTCTTATGTGTTTTTTTTTTATTTTTATATACTGACCTACAAGTGTGAGTAGCTAGTAGAGATGCACCGATCGATCGGCCAGGGGTCGGAATCGGCCGATTTTCCTCATGATCGGCCCGGAACGGTGATCGGTCGGTCAGTCTCGCTTCTTTCCGATTTCGAGCCGATCCGATTTGGTACCAGCGGCACAGGCAATAACATCAGCAGCGCACTCTCACTCTCATCTCTCCGACGACCCCTTCTCTCTCACACACGTCTCATTCGCTCCAGTTAAATAGTGCTTGTGTTGCGCATTATAGACATTCCCGCAGGTTTCGCGCTTATACCAAACGCGCGCGCACCCCCACTGATCTATATTAGTGGAGCGCACAATCCGCGCTCAGTCTCAAACAGCTTGTGAGCCACAAATACCCAAATGAGTGGCTAACTGCGCTAAAACGTTCAAATACATACAAAATTATGTCAAAATGCCCGTCTTGGCGGGTATCCAGTTAAACACAGTAAGTTTTGGAACGTTAAAATGTTGTGTAACAGTATATTGGGTCTGTGGATAAACTCTTAAAGGGACCGCAGCCCAATATTCCTGCAGCTGTCTGTCATGTTAATCAAAGAACAAAAGATTTAAAAAATCATTTTCTGCTCTTGACTGAATACGTTTTATAACTTTAATGGTAAGCATTAATCTGTATTCAATTTTTTTCAATGAAGACTACATAAATTAAAGTAATCAAATGTAAAATAACACCAGTGTTATTTTACATTTGATTACTTTAATTTATGTAGTATTTCTTACCTGAATAAAAACTTACTTAACCTGAAAAACTTAGTTTCATAGCTCTCTTTATTCTATTGCATTTGTTTGTGCTGTTGTTTGCCATTTTTTTATTTGTTCTTATTTTATTACTGACTTTTTACTTGTATTCTTTTTATGAAAGTAAAACTTTGCGTTGAAGAAAAGTAGATTTTTGTTTGTATATGCTGTCAATTATAGTTCTTAGAAAGAAAATCGGAATCTGCAAAAATCGGTATCGGCAGATCACATTAACGGAAAATCAGAAATCGGAATCGGGCCAAGAAAATAGCAATCGGTGCATCTCTAGTAGCGAGTACATTCTCCATTTGATTAAGCAATACATTGAGTGAATCTAAGTCATGAGTCGAGCTCTTTACTCCTCTCCTAGTCACTGAATATTAGCTGGGTATTCGGCCTTCTAAGGTGATTGGTACCTTAACAGTACTTGTACAGTGCATCTTACAGTCTCTAAATATGTGTCTTTCTAAACAAGGCTTTCAACATTTTGTTAGTGTTGGGGAGTAACTAGCTACATGTAACGGATTTACGTAATTTAATCAGTTAGTTGCTGAGAAAAAAATTAGTAATTAAATTACAGTTACATATGAAAATGTTAATGATTACAAAGGGGGTTAAATCTGAATATTTTCACACACCCACATACCAATTTCATTGAATTATTTAGGTTATTATCCATATATAATTTTAAAATCATGTTAAAATGTATCAGATTTGATACAACAGGCTTTTGAGAAATGTTTATTTGTACATCTCTCAAATCTCATTGTATTGGACTGGATTATATATTTTGCCCCCCACAATACAAACTACAGGGCATGGATTATAAATCAAATATGATCTTACTAAGGCATATTATTGGGAGAAATAGAGTGACATGATATATGCCTTTTATGTAAGTAGTTTGTAAATGTTGTAACGAATCAGCTCATGACAGGAAATATGAATAATTAACCATAACTAGTTATAATCAACTATTCATATTTTAGATCCGCTGTAGATATTTAGCTGACCTCTCAGGGTCAACTGTCTTGTCAATTCTAAGAACGTTAATTTCCTGGTTAAGGGAAATAGCAATTTGAGCTACAGTATAGCTCTTTTCTGTGATGGGACTAGACAGGCCTTGGGCTTCCATGACTCTTAAGACTGGTTCACGTTGTTCCAACTACTGCATGCCAGGAAAATCCCACAAGACTTGGTTTTTTTTTTTTAGGTGCTCTGACTCAGTCGTCTAGCCATGACTGGTCTTCAATGCCAAGAGGACTGCTCACTAACAAGTTAATTGTTGAACTAGTCTCGTTTCTCTTTCTGTATTTTTTTTAGTATAAACCAAACTGAACATGCATTTTTCCTCCCAATGTAAATATATAATTAAAACCACTTAACTGCTCCTCAATGTCAACTGGGCTGCTTACTAATCAGATAATTGTAGGTTTAGTCTCTTATCTGTCAGACAGCAATTCTGAAGCAAATGCCATTAGAGCAGTTTCTATGAGAGCTAATGCACTAATGATAAGGGGTTATTTAACAACAATAAACCATTTGTCTCTAAGCAATTTGAGCTACAGTATAGCTCTTTTCTGTGATGGGACTAGACAGGCCTTGGGCTTCCATGACTCTTAAGACTGGTTCACGTTGTTCCAACTACTGCATGCCAGGAAAATCCCACAAGACTTGGTTTTTTTTTTTTTAGGTGCTCTGACTCAGTCGTCTAGCCATGACTGGTCTTCAATGCCAAGAGGACTGCTCACTAACAAGTTAATTGTTGAATTAGTCTCGTTTCTCTTTCTGTATTTTTTTTAGTATAAACCAAACTGAACATGCATTTTTCCTCCCAATGTAAATATATAATTAAAACCACTTAACTGGTCCTCAATGTCAACTGGGCTGCTTACTAATCAGATAATTGTAGGTTTAGTCTCTTATCTGTCAGACAGCAATTCTGAAGCAAATGCCATTAGAGCAGTTTCTATGAGAGCTAATGCACTAATGATAAGGGGTTATTTAACAACAATAAACCATTTGTCTCTAGTGTGTAAATACACTATACTGTATATAGACATTTTCTAATGCTGCATAAATTGAATGTCTAAAATATTATTCTTAAATTAAATATCTGCCAAACTGTTTTGAAGTGGTTGTCTGAAATAATCACAGAAAAAAAGACCTGATATACTGTAAAAATCCAGAAAAATATTTAGATTTTTTTTAGACAAAAACAGCTTTATGTAATAGTTTTTATTGATTCTTCGTGGTCAACAAAATAATGTAATTATGAAGATGTATCCAAATACATAAAATGATCTTTCATGCAAATAATTACAAAGGTCATATTTGGTGATTGCAAACCCTTTTAATACAAAGTAACTTATAGCTTACTAATTCTAATGACAGCACCCATGACACACCTCAGTACAAGGTATTGATCATTCTCTTCACTCCGTAATGTTACTGAACCTGTAAATTTTGCATTAACAGCCCAAATCCTTAATCAATTATTACATAAACAAACATATACATTACAACGGCAAAAACACTATAGCATATAGTATTTTGACCAAATTCAATCAAAATGAAACAAAAATAAAACTTCATTACAAAATTTAAATTTTTCCACAGTTGTAGTGCTTAAAAAATGTAGCTTTTAAAACCCAAGTCAATGCCTGTTTTGTCCCCAGCTGTGATGTTATTTAACACCAATAAACCATTTGTCTCTAGAGTGTAAATACACTATACTGTATATAGACATTTTCTAATGCTGCATAAATTGAATGTCTAAAACATTATTCTTAAATTAAATATCTGCCAAACTGTTTTGAAGTGGTTGTCTGAAATAATCACAGAAAAAAAGACCTGATATACTGTAAAAATCCAGAAAAATATTTTGAATTTTTTTAGACAAAGACAGCTTTATGTAATAGTGTTTATTGATTCTTCGTGGTCAACAAAATAATGTAATTATGAAGATGTATCCAAATACATAAAATGATCTTTCATGCAAATAATTACGAAGGTCATATTTGGTGATTGCAAACCCTTTTAATACAAAGTAACTTATAGCTTACTAATTCTAATGACAGCACCCATGACACACCTCAGTACAAGGTATTGATCATTCTCTTCACTCCGTAATGTTACTGAACCTGTCAATTTTGCATTAACAGCCCAAATCCTTAATCAATTATTACATAAACAAACATATACATTACAACGGCAAAAACACTATAGCATATAGTATTTTGACCAAATTCAATCAAAATGAAACAAAAATAAAACTTCATTACAAAATTAAAATTTTTCCACAGTTGTAGTGCTTAAAAAATGTAGCTTTTAAAACCCAAGTCAATGCCTGTTTTGTCCCCAGCTGTGAAGCAGAAAAGTCTTCTCTTACAAAAGAAAATACCAAAAAGAAAAATACTATGATATTAGCAAGTTGTTTAACATATACCACGGAAGCACCACAATATTCTTGAAAACGACACTAGAGGGAATGAATTTCACTACCATAGTTTATATCAAAGTACTCTAGATTCCTCTCCCTTGTACCATGCTGTGTGTTCACAAATTGCAAAACAGTTTTACAAATAAGGACATCCTCAAAGATTTTGTCAAGTTTTCCCTCTGGGTACCAGTTTCTCCCCAAAATATGGTTATGCACACACACAACACACATTGCTATTCCTATCATTATGACATTCCATTGAAGTAATGGGTTATAACATAACATAGGGTTTACTTGAACCCCACACACACACAATTACAAAATAGTGGTTATCATCTAAGATAAATCACTTAGTGTAAAAATAATTCATTATATTTGGTAATCCCTAAATTGACAACAAGTTCTATAGAAACTATATCTACTGAATCTATATATGCACCAAATGATTCACTGGTTAACCATTAGATGAGTTTGATTAAATAATTGACAAATGTATTCAACTGAATGAGAAGACATGCAAATTAAAAGTTTGATAGTAAGATCTTTATGAAAGGCATTTACTGTGAATGATATTAGTATTACAAGATTTGAAAATGTAACAGTTACTTAACTATTTTAGTTACGATTTTAAAAATAGTAAAAAAGCAAATAAAAAAAACTGTCATATGAATTTCCATAGTCATGCTGTATATACTGTATGATGGTACAATAAAGAGGAAAACTTTACTTAAGGACCAATTCTCACTATTAACTAGCATGCACATTACTAGCATATTGGCTGTTTATTAGTACTTATAAAGTACATATTAATGCCTCATTCTGTTTGACCATATTTTAGATCCATTAATTCTACCCCCTACCTAAACTTAACGTCCTAACTAACTAATAAGAAGCAAATATTGAAATTATTGAGGCAAAAGTCATATAGTGAGAACTGGACCTTAAAATAAAGTTTGACCCCGAATTCAATATTCACAAAAAAATTTTTTAAAATAGCTTTAGTAGTAAATAATGACCTTACCAAATTTAGATGCCTCCTTAGTTCCGTTTTCCTATGAAAAGAGAGCAAATGTAAACAGTTTAATATGCACACAATGAATCCTAAAATTAACCAATGCATTGATTCTCTCTGTCATACCTGCATGTTTCTTTTTTTCCCCCATTAGGGCTATTATTGAGTAATCACATAGAGAGCAGCATATTTTTTTCCCATTACACTTGTAACTATGTATTATTATGTATTTATTTATTAGATTATAGCACTTATTCCTTTTCTTTTAGTCATTATCATATTCCGCTGCTACTGGTAACACAATGCAAATAATTTGCCACTGAATTCTATGTGCATCAGCTATTCACTTTCGACCAGCATGCAATCCAGTCACTGGCTACTTGTCCTAGTTTTACTAGTAACTTATTTCTTACTACAAGTGACTATACTACTAGTGACAATAGTTATTAGCAGCTATTTCAGGCTCAACTATGAATTATAATCCAATTAACACTAGTAAGATTTTGAATCTTAACAAAAAATAATAAGAAGAAAAACAAATAGGCTAAATCAGTCAAATCGATTGGTATAGATAGGCCTACTAGTCTCATAATTAAGGTATTGTCATATAATAAATAGCCTCTATTGGTAAACTTGAGTAAATAAAAAAAAGTCAAACAAATAAAGACTTGGTCATATAACACACATTTTATATGTTATGCAATCTATGTTAAAACGGTTATTACATACTGTAATGTAGTGTTGCCATGAATGAATAGTACATATAAATGAACTGGTATCCGTTGCAAAGGTTTCTAAAGCGATGATAAACCTGACGGGGTCGCTGAGCAGTGATTGTTTGACGCTGGCTTACCGTGCAGCTCGGCGGGAAAGCGTGAAACAGGAGCGTGAACAGGCAGCAGCTGAAGCAGAGGAGCACGCTGATGGACTGGATTAAACACACCTGTCGCCGCAGTGAGTAGTACTTTGTCCTCAAACGGCTCACGGTCTCGGGCTCGGGCTCCATTAAAACTGCGTAGACTTGACAGGCTGCCTCTTCGTTTGCCACCTCCATAACGGACAGTTTAAAAGCGCCGCTCCATGTCCTCGGACTCCTCTATATATATATATGTATATTTCTCCCACGTGTTTTCTTCAACGCCCCAAACAAACAGCCTACTCGTGGAGTTTCGGCGCTATGAAAACACGAGGCTCTCAGTCCAGTCAATCCAGTGTCGCTTCCTGCTATGCTGCAAGACCTGCTTGACTCCGAGCCAAGTTCTTACAGCCTGAGGAAATAAACAATTAGACATTTCGTCATAGCTAGTAAGTGAGTGTTGTAAGCTGTAAAGCAGTGGTTCTCCACCTTTAATGAGCCAGCAGCCGCCTAGTCCAGGTCCAACATCCTCACCAAGAATAAAACAATCCGGATAATTTACTCAACCTCATGTCATCCAAGATGTTAATGTCTTTCTGTCTTCAGGCGAAAAGAAATTAAGGTTTTTGAGGAAAACATTCCAGTATTTTTCTCGAGTGGACTTCAATGGTGGTCAGTGATGCTGAAGGTCCAAATTACACTTTCAATGCAGCTTCAGTGGACTCTACACGATCCTAGTCGAGGAATAAGGGTCTTATCTAGCGAAACGATAGGTCATTTTCTAAAAAAAAAAAAAAATTCTAATGTATATACTTTTTAACCACAAATGCACATCTTGCACTAGCTCGACTTAACGTAGTCACATTGGAACGGTCATGCACGGTCAGCTCTTTGTAGGTGTACTCCGGTTCAGAAAGGTAGGGTAATGAGAAGAGACATGCTAATTAAATGTTTGGTAGTAAGAGCTTTATGAAAGGCATTTACTGTGAATGCTATTAGTATTACAAGTTTAGGAAATTTAACAGTTACTTGTAAAAAATACAAAATAAATAGTAAAAAGCAAATAAAAAAAAACTCGTATGAATTTCCATAGTCATGCTGTATATACTGTATGATATGGAAGCCCGTTTCCGCCACTGACTTTATTTTCTCAGAATTGCGAGGTTATATCACGCAATTCTGAGAAAATAAAGTCAGAACCGTGCAGCTCGGCGGGAAAGCGTGAAACAGGAGCGTGAACAGGCAGCAGCTGAAGCAGAGGAGCACGCTGATGGACTGGATTAAACACACCTGTCGCCGCAGTGAGTAGTACTTTGTCCTCAAACGGCTCACGGTCTCGGGCTCGGGCTCCATTAAAACTGCGTAGACTTGACAGGCTGCCTCTTTGTTTGCCACCTCCATAACGGACAGTTTAAAAGCGCCGCTCCATGTCCTCGGACTCCTCTATATATATATGTATATTTCTCCCACGTGTTTTCTTCAACGCCCCAAACAAACAGCCTACTCGTGGAGTTTCGGCGCTATGAAAACACGAGGCTCTCAGTCCAGTCAATCCAGTGTCGCTTCCTGCTATGCTGCAAGACCTGCTTGACTCCGAGCCAAGTTCTTACAGCCTGAGGAAATAAACAATTAGACATTTCGTCATAGCTAGTAAGTGAGTGTTGTAAGCTGTAAAGCAGTGGTTCTCCACCTTTAATGAGCCAGCAGCCGCCTAGTCCAGGTCCAACATCCTCACCAAGAATAAAACAATCCGGATAATTTACTCAACCCCATGTCATCCAAGATGTTAATGTCTTTCTGTCTTCAGGCGAAAAGAAATTAAGGTTTTTGAGGAAAACATTCCAGTATTTTTCTCGAGTGGACTTCAATGGTGGTCAGTGATGCTGAAGGTCCAAATTACACTTTCAATGCAGCTTCAGTGGACTCTACACGATCCTAGTCGAGGAATAAGGGTCTTATCTAGCGAAACGATAGGTCATTTTCTAAAAAAAAAAAAAAATTCTAATGTATATACTTTTTAACCACAAATGCACATCTTGCACTAGCTCGACTTAACGTAGTCACATTGGAACGGTCATGCACGGTCAGCTCATGTCATCCAAGATGTTAATGTCTTTCTGTCTTCAGGCGAAAAGAAATTAAGGTTTTTGAGGAAAACGTTCCAGGATTTTTCTCGGGTGGACTTCAATGGTGGTCAGTGATGCTGAAGGTCCAAGTTACACTTTCAATGCAGCTTCAGTGGACTCTACACGATCCTAGTCGAGGGATAAGGGTCTTATCTAACGAAACGATAGGTCATTTTCTAAAAAAAAAAAAAAATTCTAATGTATATACTTTTTAACCACAAATGCACATCTTGCACTAGCTCGACTTAACGTAGTCACATTGGAAAGGTCATGCACGGTCAGCTCTTTGTAGGTGTACTCCGGTTCAGAAAGGTAGGGTAATGAGAAGAGACATGCTAATTAAATGTTTGGTAGTAAGAGCTTTATGAAAGGCATTTACTGTGAATGCTATTAGTATTACAAGTTTAGGAAATGTAACAGTTACTTGTAAAAAATACAAAATAAATAGTAAAAAGCAAATAAAAAAAAACTCGTATGAATTTCCATAGTCATGCTGTATATACTGTATGATATGGAAGCCCGTTTCCGCCACTGACTTTATTTTCTCAGAATTGCGAGGTTATATCACGCAATTCTGAGAAAATAAAGTCAGAATTGTGAGATAAAAAGTCGCAATTACCTCTTTTATTTTTTATTCACTGGCGGAAACGGACTTCCATAGTATGATGGTACAATAAAGAGTAAAACTTTACTTAAGGACCAATTCTCATTATTAACTGGCATGCAAATTACTAGCATATTGGCTGTTTATTAGTACTTATAAAGTACATATTAATGCCTCATTCTGTTTGACCATATTTTAGATCCATTAATTCTACCCCCTACCTAAACTTAACGTCCTAACTAACTAATAAGAAGCAAATATTGAAATTATTGAGGCAAAAGTCATGTAGTGAGAACTAGACCTTAAAATAAAGTTTGTCCCTGAATTCAATATTCACAAAAAAAAAATAGCTTTAGTAGTAAATAATGACCTTATCAAATTTAGATGCCTCCTTAGTTCCGTTTTCCTATGAAAAGAGAGCAAACGTAAACAGTTTAATATGCACACAATGAATCCTAAATTTAACCAATGCATTGATTCTCTCTGTCATATCTGCAATTACACTTTCAATGCAGCTTCAATGGTCTCTACACGATCCCAGTCAAGGAATAAGGGTCTTATCTAGCGAAACATTTTCTAAAAAAAAAAAATTCTAATTTATATACTTTTTAACCACAAATGCACGTCTTGCACTAGCTCGACTTTACGTAGTCACATTGGAAAGGTCATGCACGGTCAGCTCTTTGTAGGTGTACTCCGGTTCAGAAAGGTAGGGTAGAGCGAAAAACTCCATCTCATTTTCTCCTCCAACTTCAAAATCGTCTGACATCGTTGTTTTGTTTTTTTTGTGAAGGGCATTTGACTTTCTTTGCACGTTCGCTTTGTAATGCGTGAAGTCGAGCTAGTGCTCCCTGAATTCAATATTCACAAAAAAATAAAAAAAATAGCTTTAGTAGTAAATAATGACCTTATCAAATTTAGATGCCTCCTTAGTTCCATTTTCCTATGAAAAGAGAGCAAATGTAAACAGTTTAATATGCACACAATGAATCCTAAATTTAACCAATGCATTGATTCTCTCTGTCATATCTGCAATTACACTTTCAATGCAGCTTCAATGGTCTCTACACGATCCCAGTCGAGGAATAAGGGTCTTATCTAGCGAATCGATCGGTCATTTTCTAAAAAAAAAAATTCTAATTTATATACTTTTTAACCACAAATGCACGTCTTGCACTAGCTCGACTTTACGTAGTCACATTGGAAAGGTCATGCACGGTCAGCTCTTTGTAGGTGTACTCCGGTTCAGAAAGGTAGGGTAGAGCGAAAAACTCCATCTCATTTTCTCCTCCAACTTCAAAATCGTCTGACATCGTTGTTTTGTTTTTTTTGTGAAGGGCATTTGACTTTCTTTGCACGTTCGCTTTGTAATGCGTGAAGTCGAGCTAGTGCAAGACAAGCATTTGTGGTTAAAAAGTTATATAAATTAAAATGTTTTATAGAAAATGACCTTCAACCCGTTGGCCACCATTGAAGTCCACTATATGGAGAAAAGTCCTTGAACGTTTTCCTCATAAACCTTAATTTCTTTACGACTGAAGACAGAAAGACATGAACATCTTGGATGACATGGGGGTGAGTAAATTACCGGAATTTTTTTATTCTGGAAGTGAACTTATCCTTTAATGTTTATTAACTTTTGTTTTTTGGAAAGCTGGTAAAACCTGTGTGAGCAAAGTCAGTAGGTTTTAGTCCAATGCAGTAACATTTTTGGAAAAAAAAGCATTAGATTACTGTTTCATTTTTCAAGAAGTACCAGATCACTTCAGTTCTTTGTTCGCTTCATTTTACCATGGATTTGTTTTTAAACAAGACACACCCCGATGATGATATAGTATTATTATTGGATCCAGCAGCAATGTTGCAACACACAAGTGTGAGTAATAGAGTTTTATCATGTGTCATACTGAGTATTTATTCATTTTTAACCAAAATGACCCATGTTGTTTTCAGAGTACATCACAGCAGTGTCCATCTATTATTTTAATATGCAAAACTGTTAGCCAGCTAGTGCAAGACAAGCATTTGTGGTTAAAAAGTTGTGTAATATAAATTTAAATGTTTTATAGAAAATGACCTTCAACCCGTTGGCCACCATTGAAGTCCACTATATGGAGAAAAGTCCTTGAACGTTTTCCTCATAAACCTTAATTTCTTTACGACTGAAGACAGAAAGACATGAACATCTTGGATGACATGGGGGTGAGTAAATTACCGGAATTTTTTTATTCTGGAAGTGAACTTATCCTTTAATGTTTATTAACTTTTGTTTTTTGGAAAGCTGGTAAAACCTGTGTGAGCAAAGTCAGTAGGTTTTAGTCCAATGCAGTAACATTTTTGGAAAAAAAAGCATTAGATTACTGTTTCATTTTTCAAGAAGTACCAGATCACTTCAGTTCTTTGTTCGCTTCATTTTACCATGGATTTGTTTTTAAACAAGACACACCCCGATGATGATATAGTATTATTATTGGATCCAGCAGCAATGTTGCAACACACAAGTGTGAGTAATAGAGTTTTATCATGTGTCATACTGAGTATTTATTCATTTTTAACCAAAATGACCCATGTTGTTTTCAGAGTACATCACAGCAGTGTCCATCTATTATTTTAATATGCAAAACTGTTAGCCAATCATAGCAGTGGGCATTTACTTCCAAGTACAGAAAATAGCCTATTACTTCTAAATTATGATGTTTTTGTTGTAAAAATCCACAGTTGATCATCTTCTGCAGAGGTGATCTTTCCTCACACTATAACGTCATACTAAATTGAAATACGAAACAAAAGAGGATTTCTCAAATCATGAATTTTTTAAAGAATACTTTCCAGGAAAGCACCACTAATAAGCATGTGAGATGATTAAAGTGATGCTTTGCTTCATAAGCACCACTCAGAAGTTTAAATACAATACTTTCTCAAGCCAACATAATTAAAATAAATTTGAACATTTACCTGACAACTTGATATTTACAAACAATACCCTTGTCCTCAAAACACACAATACAGTTGACTCTTGCCTGAATGTAACCTTGTGTTGTTTAAAATGCAAGTTATCCAAAATATTTACCAGTGTAACGTATTTATGAAACACTATCATAGCCACAGATTAGTCCCACATTTAGTTGAAAAAAAAAATCAAAAACCCAAAACACCGGCCAACGTGCTAGATGCGTAAATACTTTTATATTACATAAAAACTTTAAATTAAAACCTCTAACAGAGTCATTTTGCAGCAGCACATAGAACTTCTATACTCTGGAAGAATATTGTGGAAAAAATGGTATAGAAATGGCACAAGGCCAGGAATGATACACATTGCCAGGCATGTGAGTTTTTGGTATGTAGAACAGTCAAACAACTGTTGCCAAGAGAAAGTTCTGACAAAATGTGGATTACATTATTGCAAACAGCTTGTTTGGATAAAGCTTCAAAACTGTGGTGTCAAATTGCTTATTGTTTGTCTAGTGCAGAAAAAAGAAATGTGAATGATTTTTGTGAGTAATGACATTTCCCCCTCCTTTCATTGGAAGGGTTTTGGTAACTTATAGGGAAATCTCTTTCTTACATCTCTCCGAAGCACTTTGAGCTATGGTTTATTCTGTTTAGTTTGTGAGGATTATTGTTTTTGCAAATCCGCATTAAACTTACAAAAACGTAAAAAATAAAAGTGCCTTGCTTTTGTCTGAGGTTCCTTTTTTCTGCAGTTATTCATCTCCTGTTTTACTATCACTTTGACTGTTTGGGCACGTGGCTGTCATTATAATGTTTGACACAATCAGGATATAATCTCGGCCCAGACTTTCCATTTAGCTAATGGAAGCTTACACCAATCTTGCATAAAAGGAATGCTGCTTTTCAGCTATTTTCCATCCTTGTTGTATTTCAAAGTGTTTCTTATGTTTAGATAAAAAAAAATATCCAAACATGAGTGCATGAGGTAGGTCATGCATTCATAGCATTCTTGTTGCTATCCGAGTCATGTCTGAAGGTTTAATTGATAGTTTCATAAACATAATGATGTACACAGATCGCTCACACTCAACTTCATGCCTCATTTGTTACAAAGTGTTCCAGCTATTCATTGCAGCTCAGGTCATGGTGATACATTTAACTCTTAAAATAGCAAAATAAAATCCCCTTTATTGGACCCAAGAGGGTTAGTACAGACAGACACAATGAAAAATGTAGATGTAGTATTATCAAGGCTCTTTACTCGTGGTTTATTGAAGTGATTCAGCACTGTGTAAATGTCAAATATTGCCATAAAAAGATTTTTCTCAACCACATAGATCTCCAACTGACTGTGCATACTTGGTAAATTTTTTCTTGCCTTTACTATTCTGCAGTAAATTGTTGATTCAGTCTGTATGAGTATGAAAAATGGTGGTGGGACACACACTTTCGGTGACGCTTTCTGTTGGTTGCATAGTTATGTCTGTAGGTGGAGACAAATGACTGAGTAAGTCATTGAATTGTTCACTCAATAGATTAATTACTGATTCATTCAAGAATC
Source organism: Sinocyclocheilus grahami (assembly GCF_001515645.1). Taxonomy (NCBI): domain Eukaryota; kingdom Metazoa; phylum Chordata; class Actinopteri; order Cypriniformes; family Cyprinidae; genus Sinocyclocheilus; species Sinocyclocheilus grahami. Next base: position 152,996 of record NW_015506731.1, read on the forward strand.
AAACACCATTTCTGTTGCTTTGTTTTGAGCTTCTTAGGTTGCCAGTATTTGTCTAAAATGTAAGTTACTCAATATGAATATTTTTGCTTAATGTTTTGTGATACACTAATTATTAATTTCAGAATTGATTAAAAGAGCATTCAAAAACAGCATTTATTTCAAATAAAATCCTTTGTAACATTATAAATGTCTTTGTTGACACTTATGATAAATGTAATATGTCCTTGCTGAATAAAAGTATTAGACTGCACTGTTGCTCATGTGATAAGTTGATGTTAAGTAATATACTACATCTGAATTTGAAAAAGAGTTGTCCAATTAACTGTCAGTTTACAGTGTTTTCTCTTTTTTTATAGCCGTCACTGACATACTTTAAGTGCACAAAATATGCTTGATAGGCCTGTAAACGAAAGCAATTTTATGATTTAAAAATGATTCACATGTACATTCACCTCAGCCAGGAAACAATCCACGCATCCATCTTTGATCATAATCAGTTGATAGCATTCAGTCATATCAGTATAAAGATTCCAGGCAAATGGCCATCATCCAGCAGCTCTCGTGTAAAAGAAGGGTTGGGTCAGAATTACTCTTGGCTGAGCTGGACGGAGCTGCACCCTCAAGGAACTAAGGCTAACAGGCTAATTTGATTCAGTTCTTTGTAAATTCAGTTTTGTCAGCTTTTGATTAGCAGTTCAACAGTATTTTTGTGAGCTAGTGGGGAAAATACGGTGAAACCAAAACACAGTTGCAGGCTGATCAGGGTTGCAACATAAATTGCAATTTGAAAAATTATGCAAACTATTGTTCTTACAAATGGCATATATATATATATATATACAGTGGGTACGGAAAGTATTCAGACCCCCTTTTTCACTCTTTGTTATATTGCAGCCATTTGCTAAAATCATTTAAGTTATTTTTTTTTCCTCATTAATGTACACACAGCACCCCATATTGACAGAAAAACACAGAATTGTTGACATTTTTGCAGATTTATAAAAAAAGAAAAACTGAAATATCACATGGTCCTAAGTATTGCTGTGACACTAATATATTTAACTTTTATGGTAAACGTTGGTGAACAGCCATTTTTAGGTCTCTCCAGAGATGCTCAATTGGGTTTAAGTCAGGGCTCTGGCTGGGCCATTCAAGAACAGTCACAGAGTTGTTGTGAAGCCACTCCTTCATTATTTTAGCTATGTGCTTAGGGTCATTGTATTGTTGGAGACAGCGTGTATGGCATTGTGTGGGTGAGCGGTTTGCAACGTTGTGGATCGAGTGGCCCATGGTGGCGGTGGGGTTTATAGTATGGGCAGGCGTATGTTATAGACAACGAACTCAGGTGCATTTTATTGATGGCATTTTGAATGCACAGAGATACCGTGACGAGATCCTGAGACCCATTGTTGTGCCATTCATCCACGGCCATCACTTCATGTTGCAGCATGATAATGCACGGCCCCATGTTGCAAGGATCTGTACACAATTCCTGGAAGCTGAAAACATCCCAGTTCTTGCATGGCCAGCATACTCACCGGACATGTCACCCATTGAGCATGTTTGGGATGCTCTGGATCGGCGTATACGACAGCGTGTTCCAGTTCCTGCCAATATCCAGCAACTTCGCACAGCCATTGAAGAGGAGTGGACCAACATTCCACAGGCCACAATCAACAACCTGATCAACTCTATGCGAAGGAGATGTGTTGCACTGCGTGAGGCAAATGGTGGTCACACCAGATACTTACTGGTTTTCGGACCCCCCGGACCCCCAATACAGTAAAACTGCACATTTTAGAGTGGCCTTTTATTGTGGCCAGTCTAAGGCACACCTGTGCAATAATCGTGCTGTCTAATCAGCATCTTGATATGCCACACCTGTGAGGTGGATGAATTATCTCGGCAAAGGAGAAGTGCTCACTAATACAGATTTAGACAAATTTGTGAACAATATTTGAGAGAAATAGGCCTTTTGTGTACATAGAAAAAGTCTTAGATCTTTGAGTTCAGCTCATGAAAAATGGGGGCAAAATGGGTTGCGTTTATAATTTTGTTCAGTGTGTGTGTATATATACTGTAATATATATATACATACACACACCAACTATAGTATCAACGACATGATATGATTGGAATCGCTTTCATACTGATTTTTTTTTCCAGCTAATGAATGATAAAAACAATTGACAGCCAATCAGAATTCATCCTGCTTTGAAGAGCTGGAGAATTTTAAGCAGTAGATTACGAAACTGCATCACATGCTTATAATAGACAGAATGTTATTGTGTGTTGGTGCGTTGGCTAATGTAGTTATTATTCCTGGTGTGAACCAACATTTAAAGGTAAAATGTGTAATTTCTGCAAAAATATAAATCTATTGCATTTTCCATTGGTCGGTCAAGCAGATAGCCCCACCCAAAACTCACGTGATTAGTTGAGAAGTTGGTGTGTCAGGCCGGTTGGGATGATCAAGCAAACAGAGCAATGTTTTGGTAGCACCACAATTTGTGAAATCAATCTGTAACAAAAAGAGTTGTCTGTCCACATTAAACTGGGAAAGCGAAGTTATTTTAAACCAATAGTTCACCCAAAAAATAAAATTCTGTCATCAATTCCAAATATGGCACAAAGTAAGTGAAATATTTTGAGAAATGTTTAACTCTTTTGTCCATATAATGAAGATGAATTGGGTCCAAAACATTGTTTTTAACCCTTAGGTTGTGTTCAAATCTCTATAACACTTTTGTAACAGTGCAATTTTTTTCTTATTTTATTTAATATTTATAAAATTATCCTCAAATAACGCTTTTTCATTCAAAAACTGCATGATGTACGTAAACTCAGATTAATGAGGCCTATGGATAAAAAAATAAACACAAAACCAGTCCTAATTGAAAGAAAACAAGCTGACAAAATGATTGATACCAATATTTGGTGACAATATTGCATAACAATAGATTTATAAGCTATTTTTTGCGGATCGGTCATTTTTGACCGGGAACATCACAAGTGTTTTTTTTTTATTTTGTACAAAATAAAAGCTTTTCAAAACAAATTTCTTGGTTAAATATTAGAGCATGCTAGTGTGATAAACAGTTCCATTTTTTTTTCATGTTTTATTTAATATTGATAAAATCCACAAATAACACTTTTTTTCACTCAAAAACTGATGTACGTAAACTCCGATTAATGAGGCCTACGATGAATCAGTTCCAAAAATAAACACAAAACCAGTCCTAATTGAAAGAAAATAAGCTGACAAAAAGATTGATACCAATATTAGGTGATAATATTGCGTAAGAGATTTATAAGCTATTTTTTTGAAGGCCGGTCATTTTTGACCGGGAACACAAGTGTAACTAGGTTGAATAACATAAAAAATGTTTAACGAAAATGAACAGTTTTTGCGGTGGAAGTAGTTATGCCCTGTGTGCACAAAGTCAGTAAAACTTTTCAGTAAAACATTTTCGGGAGAAAGAATATTCTCTCCGGGTTAAAATGACCCGAACACAACCTGTGAGGGTTAAATACCTTCTTTCATGTTCCACAGAAGAAGTCACACAGGTTTGGAGTGACTTGATTTACAGAATTTAAATTTTGGTTTCCCTCTAACATTTAAAAAAGACACACCCCCACAAGCAGTCTGAAAAAGTATCTACCATCTCATTGAAGAATGTCCTTTGATTCAGTAATCCTTTAATTTCAGTCATTTAACCAGTCAGTAATGAGAAAATACAGTATTTTCCACCGTCATCCCATTGTATACTGTGAGTTATTAACACATAACCTGACTAAATAAATTAGAAAGAAAAAAAAGAGGAGAAAATAAGTCTTTGAGGTTGTGCTCACAACTCGGCCTACAGAGTGTGCATTCGGTATGGTACACTGTACAATGCAGCATGAAGATTGAAAAACATCAATAAAATAAGACCACAGAGACAAACACAAATGATAAATAAATAGGAATTAACAAGACAAATTTGAATAGAACACAAACATATACAATAATTCCAACACAGGTCGTTTGTCCAAATCATCAAAATGATCCTGAATCACATTTAAAAGGGTCCTTGCAGATAAATGGAGGAAAAACACACATCGTGTCCACCGTCGTACCTTATAGGTTCCCAAAAACAGTCTTTCCACTTCACAAAGTCCTCTGAACACGCTGCTCCTAGGTCATATTATGCTTACATGGCTTAATGTGTCAAAGGTTTGATCAGTTTTTGTGAAACTATGCAGCAGAATCAATCCAGTCTTTTTGTACATTCCTGCGTAGAATCCAGCTCTACACAGTTTTAGATCTGAAACTGTTCCCACACACAACACTGACTCTCTCTTGCTCTCCCATGCACGCACATACACATCCACCCACTCGCACATAAATACAATAAGGCTGAAACAGGTGCTAGTGGTACAGGTTATGTAGCATGTTCAGTTTGGTACCAATCTGACAGGAATCGTGTAAAGAGGAAAACGAAGCGAGACTGCATTCCAAAGAAATCCAAAGTACCGCCATTGTATGAAATAGTATCTGTCAAAGACACAGGCACATACGTAAGACTTGAAACTGGCAGTCTTTGTTTCCTTTACAAAAGCATTGCAGATTGACTGAACTTCCTCTGGTTTCCATTGAATATTGCAAAGCCAAAGTGAATTTCCCAGGCGGTGCAATTGGCACAGTCTGAAACCTTGCTGGTTTTCTATACACACAGCAATTTTAGGTGAAATTATCTTGGCATTTGTATCCAAAGGTCTTTGAGTGTCCTCTGAAATAGTTAAATCCCCTTTCATGTATATATCAACCGAAGATTAGCATCCATAAGCCCAAACTAACACAGTTTAGAGGCTCATTTAAAGGGTTAGTTCACCCAAAAATGAAAATTCTGTCATTAATTACTCACCCTCATGTCGTTCCAAACTCATAAGAGGTTTGTTCATCTTCTGAACACAAATTAAGGTATTTTTGATTAAATATGAGAGCTTTCTGACCCTGCATAGACAGCAACGCAACTGAAACACATCATTAAAATTGTCCATGTGACAACAGTGGTTCAACCGTATTTTTATATTTGATACATTTTATAAAGCTACGAGAATAATTTTGTGTGCAAAGAAAACAAAAATAGCAACTTTAGTCAACAATTAAAGTACTCTCGTGAATGCCAGCAGAGACTGGCACGGAAGGGAAGAAATTGTTGAATAAAGTCGATATTTTTGTTTTCTTTGCGTACAAAAAGTATTCTCATAGCTTCATAAAATTACGGTTGAACCACTGATGTCACATGGACTATTTTAACGATGTCCTTACTTCCTTTCTGAGCCTTGAATGTTTCAGTTGCGTTGCTGTCTATGCAGGATCAGAAAGCTCTCGGATTTCATCAAACATATCTTAATTTGTGTTCCGAAGATGAGCGAAGGTCTTATGGGTTTGGAACGACATGAGGGTGAGTAATTAATGACAGAATTTACATTTTTGAGTGAACTATCCCTTTAAGATGCAATTTATTCGCATTTTATAATTTTTGTGTCCAAGGAGTAACATGTTAATGGCTTGTCCTGGATTTGCTTGAATGCTCTCTGAAATGTTTCAGGAAATATTGTACGTGAAAATGCTTTGCACGAGGATATCACATAGGAAGCAATGCGGAGCTAAATAGTGTGTAGAATCAAATAAAGTAGTTAGATTTGGCTCCCAAGCTACCTTCTTTCAATAATCAAAATTAACAGGATAGTTCGCCGAAAATTAAAATCTGGTACTTTACTCACCCTCATGTCATTCCAAACCTGTTGACTTTGTTTCTCAGTGTAACACTAAAAAAGTTATTGAAATTGGCCCGATGTTGTTTCGGACCCCACTGACTTTCAGTGCCTTCAAAATATCTTCCTTTATGTTCCACTAAAAAAAGAACATCAGGTTGGACATGAGAGTTAGTAAATGATGAAAGAATGTCCATTTTTGGCTGAAATGTCCCTTTAAGAAAAGATACAATCGTACCGACAACTTCACGCTTTGTACATGTTGGCGGCAGTAGCGAGTGCCAACTGCCCATTGGCCGCGACCACACACGGCTCCTCCTCCAATAGTCCATTGGGGTCGGCGTGCGGGATGCTGTCGTGGTAGCTGCTGAAGCTGATGTTGTCCTCCTTCAGCTCAATGGTCCAAAATGGGGCGTTGAGTTTCCTATTGCGGTACTCACGATACGTATACACGCCTCCGACGAAGCCCATGAGGAGAACGACCACCACGATGATGACGGCGAGGATGATGATGTTAAACTGCGTCCAGGACACTACTGTCAGGGCAGAGGCCGTGCTGTTGTGTCCTGAGGAGTCTCCCGTGCCGGACTGAAGGGTTGGTAGGCTTGGATGGGTGGTAGGGGAGGAGGAGAAAGTGATGAGGCGGGAAGCAGGTGTAGAAGCAACAGAACTTGTGGATTTGGGGATTTCTGTAGTGGAGGTCTTGATGTCTTGAGTCGGGAGGATTCTCACAGCTGAGAGAGAGAGAGTTAATGATTGAAATGGTTAGTGTGTCTAAAGAGATGATAAAGGATATAAATGAAAAATGATTAACTTAGAGCTTTAGCTGAACACGTATTCAAGATTAATCGCAAATCAGCCAAGAAACCAAAGAAAATTAGGATTAGGACTGCATGAACAACTGTGTAAAGTTCATCAATTATGAAACCGGTATATATATATCTTCTAAAAACATTTAGTGTATTATTAGTATATTGTTATTCTTGTACTTTTGGCATGTTTTTTTGTCAACAGTACTGTTATAATTAATAGAATTATTGTCACAATGGATTTTTCTCATCTTGTCTTTGTTATTGTTGATGAAATAATAAAAAAAAACATATATATATGGTTGTTGTTGTTTTTTATATTGGCAAAAATGGCCCTGAAAAGTGAGGACAGTTCTGAGAAAAGCTCTAGCATATTTTAAGTGCAACTTAAGTGTAAAAAAATACTTTAAGAGGCCACTTGTAGTTCCAACTCCAACGACAAGGTGGCGCCACAGCACCAAATTTCAAGTCTGACACCATATTCTACAGAAGTGGAAAATAAAATGAAAATGAAGTGGTAATGGAGAATCGCTTTTTAATTTACTAATTTAAATTATTTTATACATAAAATGATTATGCTTGGATGATACTTAATGAGCATATTCATGGCATTTACATGGGACTCCACAGTACTTTAAAAAATACCATGGTATTATGATAGTGCCAGACCCAGAAACCATGGTATTGCCATTATTTGTAAGTGGAATACAGAGGAGTGAAGTTTAAAACATCCTTAAGAGTGTTCAACACACACACAATGAAATATTGATGATAGGAAAGAAATCCAGTCAGCAGGATGTGTGAATGACTGTGCTGGATTCACATCCTGACCTGCCTGACTGACTGACCTACAACCGCCCGCTAGCAGAAACATCACGCAGTAATGCAAGCTTCTCTGCAGTTTCAATAGTCATGACATCTCTGATCCGTTTTCTCAATGGCCGCTGTTGTCAGGGCAACCCCTCCCTGAAGCAGATCTGTCCCCACACCACCCCACTGACTGGCCTCGCTGCCACAGCCATGACATGAGAGACGGAGACACACTGCCGGCCAGTGACAGAAGGAAGTGGCCAGAAGGCGGAGGAATTCATTTCGGCACTCCTCCCATTCCTGCCATGAGAAGTCGTGGGCCGTGCCTATCTGAAAGATCATGTGACACTGAAGACTGGAGTAATGATGCTGAAAATTCAGCTTTGCATCACAGGAATAAATTATATTTTAAAATGTATTAACATAGAAAATAGTTATTTTAACTGTTTTTTTTTTACTGTTTTTATGTATTTTTGATCAAATAAATGTAGCCTCTGTGAACTAAACTTTCAAAAACATAAAAAAAAAACTAAATATTCCAGACTTTTGACAGGAAATGTAAATGTCATGGTCTCCTTGTGCATGATCCATCAGTGCATGTTATGCAAAAAGGAAAAAAAAAAGTTTTTCAAAATCGAACTTTCTGTGCCTTCTATTTTTCTGTCCTGATGAATAATTGCCAGTCACTTCTTAGGACATTATGTGCTGAACGCAGAAGCTGCCCTGAACCCTGTCAACATGTCACAGAGATGCAGACTCACCGAGATGACAGCTGCTGCTGGAGGTCTCAGAGGAGCAGGGACAAGGCAGACAAGTGTCCGCGGACCCCTCACCATGACGCCGGTAAAAGTTGGGCAGACACTCCTCACAGTTGTGGCCCTGAGTGTTATCCTGACAGTCCAAACAAACACCTGAGGAGAGAGAAGGAGAATATACAGAACAACTGATCATTAGCAACAGTATAGACTGAACAGGAGACTTCCAGAGAGTCTTATGTAAATCATTGCATAAGGTAAGAACTTGAAAAGGTGAAACTTGAAAAAATGTTTCTAAAACAAAGAAATCTGCTTTGTCACAGAAGAACCTTTCACCAGTTTAAAGTTTATGTTTAAAGTGCTCTTAGTCTTAAATGTGCACTAGATGATTTGTTGATGATTTAAGCCTCAATGTGAGAAACGCTGTACTGGAGCTCTAGTTAACACTATTCAAGACCAGGGTTTTCAAGTGGAGGGATATAAAACAAAGAAGTTTCTGTCACTGCTGTTACTGTTAACAAACACTTTTAAAAATGTTTTTTGTTAATTGAAATTAAGATGACTAAAATACTAAAATAAAATATAAATATAAATAAACTTTGAAATGTTACCTTGGCAACTAAACTAAATAAAAAAAAAAAATGAAAAGGTTCAGTTGAAGTACTAAAATTACTAAAACTAATATAAGAAAAAAATAAAGTTAAATAGAAACATTTAAAAAAGTAAATAAATAAAAACAACAAAACACCTAAAATTACTAAAACATAATCTAAAACGAAAACTTAAAATATAAAAATAAAAGCTCATTTAAAGTACTAACAAACACTATAGTCGTATATTATAATACTATAATAACTATAATATAACTATATAATATAATATAACTATAATACTAAAATACCACTAGTTTCTGACTTTTTTTCATTCATGACACTTAACGTAAAACACAACCAACACAGCATAAATTTAGCTGAATCAATCAGTTTGTCAATTAGTTAAAAATTAAAGGTATGTTAAATATTTAATTTGAATCTATATAAATTGTAAAAAAAAAAAAAATGATATATATATATATATATATATATATATATATTCTAAGTGTACTTTATCTGTTTTATGACTGATTATATTAAGAGGTAAATCGTTTATTTTTATATAAAAAATTATATTATATAAACCAGTTGCATGTAATTTTAAGTATTAACATTAACAGAACATTAACATAAAATTAACAGAAAATAGTCAGCATTATGTACTTAATATTATAATAATTTTTATAAATGTTCACGAAAGCCTCACATTATTACAGAAAAAAATCTAGGTTTTTACACTGAAGGGTCCCTGAAAGGCTAAAAGTATGGGTGAGGGTCCCTGCACTTGCAGAAAAAGTTACAATGGTACCTTATTTATCCCTAAAGTGTGCATTTTAGTACCTTATTTCATACATATGGAACATATTGTTGCTGATGAGAATATGCAATCTTGTGTCAGTATATCTTTGTTATTGCCTCTGGTTTAATAATTTTTATTCTTTATGTCAGAATTTATGTTTTTCTTCTTTGCTCTTCATTTCAATTACATGAAAGTACTGCATTTGCTTTATCACATCAGAACTGTATGCTACAGTTTTCAGGTAGGAGTTTTGCGTGGACAAGGACAAAGCAAACTAACTGGCCAAAGACCAAAAGCCTTTGTGTAATATGCAAATTATTGTTTAGCAGTGTGAAATACTGCACGTCTCGTGTGTGTGTGTGTGTGTGTGTGTGTGTGTGTGTGTGGTATTATGCTGTGGGGTGGCTGTCAGTCTATGAACTGTAAGCAGTCTCCGGAGATGCTGATTGGGTTTTATAACCGAAGGAGGGCTGTAAATCTGACTGTGGCTCTCCACATTGAGGAAAGGTTACCAGCTACCATCTGCACACACACAACGTGGAGAGAGAAAGACAGAGACAGATGGGTTCCTAAACACATGTGCGCTCATGCACTTGAACAAGCAGTTGACAAACACGTCTGTGACATCAGCAGACTGAGGCCCGGCTGAAATGATTTAAGACAAACACGCCTACACTTCTCAGATGTCAGCAGGTTTGCTTAACAAATTAACACACACACACATACACACACCAGCATGAGCATTATGTTGATAGGGGTTTTTGGTCCTGATTCAAATGGAGGTTAATTAAGCCGAGGTTGCCTAGGATACAGGGAGGAAGAGAGAAAAAGAGAGGGAAGTGTGGAGGATGTTCTGATGAATCGCTCTAGGTGAGTCAATCTCAAATCTGGAGATTTTACAGGAACAGTTCACCCAAAAAAGTGTGATTTTTTTTCTTCATGTCATTCTAAAATAAAAGTATAATAATATTCTTGTATTTTGAATTTGATATGAAGTTTAGCAAAGTATAAGTATAGCTTAATCTGTTTTATAACATTATTTTAATGGATAAGTGTTTATTTTGTATTACAAATTTATTATAAGTTGCATGCAATTTTATTCTTAATTATATAAATGCAAATTAAAAGATAATATTGAGCATTATGTGATTTAATGTTTATAAATACTAAGCTTCAAAATAAGAAAATATCCAGGAGAATGTTATGTTTTGTGAGCATTTATTTGTGAGTGTTTATTTATTTAAATCTGGTCTGATCCCCCCGCCCTTCCCCCATATTATGCATTATGAAAATATGAAGTCTGTTTGTATCTTTCATTATTTCACTGAGATTTCGCTCTAGGTGATTTAATCTCAAATCTGTAGATCTCAATTGAATGGAATGGTTTGGTGTTATTTATTCATCTTCATTTCAAATTAAAAATTTGAATATTTAAATTATTTTGGAGATAAATGATAGCTTTGTGTAAAAATAGATTGCAGGTGAAGATTGTTAATGAAAAACGACTTAAATTTCAGAGAACTGAACACAAGAACCAGTCTAGTTTGCAGAAAAACTAGTTAAACTAGTTTAGGGACTAATTCTCACTATTAACAAGTTGTTTATTAGCTTGCATATTACTAGCATATTGGCTGTTTATTAGTACTTATCAAACACATATTAATGCATTATTCTGCATGACCATATTTTAGATCCCTTAATCCACACCATACCTAAAAATTAACAACTAATTTACTAACTATTAATAAGCAGCAAATTAGTTATTTATTGAGGCAAAAGTCATAGTTAATAGTTAATAGTGAGAATTCATCCCCAAACTAAAGTGTGACCAAATTTGCCCGTCATTTTAACTAACTTTTGTCCTGATGGATGATCTTCTGGATATAATTCCTGTGCTTGATGTTGTATTTAACTCAATATTCAGTGTAGAGACAGAGGTGTTTGTGTTGCACATAATTGAAGACTATGAGAAAACTGGTTGGTTTTGAGTTTTTTTTTAGCTATTTTTATCTTCCAAGTTTAAACTCTTCTTTGTGGTAAACATAGCATATGACATTTTCACCATGACAGATACTTCAAACAGAGATCATGAACGATAAGCGTGAAATGTGTACATGGATCACAAGTGAGTGTTTGTTTTCACTTTGTAAGAGTTTCTGTGAGGCATAAGTTTTTTTACTGACCTGACTGAGGGTGGCAGTAGGTAGAGTGGTTGTTGCATTGGCACGGTTGACAGCCTGTGCTGCTGAAGTGGAAGAATCCAGGATGGCAGTCGTCACACTTGGGCCCGTATACACCTGTCTTACACTTACACAGCCCTGAGCTGCAAGAGAGAAACACAGAAAACACACATGAAAAAAACTATATCACTGCTTTAACATTTATGACACTGGCAGCCTGGAAATTGTGCCTACTTGTGGACAACATCCTCTTTGTGCATCCAGTTCCTGTGGTATCTCATCACACACATTTCAGCACACACGTGGCTTTGCCCAAGACCGCTAACAATCCTGGTCTAAAATGCAGTCACACACACTTTAAAGCAGTCTAGACCTTTCATTTTTAATTCCACCATTTCTGCATGTGGGTACACATGAGGGACCTGTGGCCCAGACCACATTTGAAAACCATCTGCTGCTTCAGAACGGATTCCAGGAATCCCTCTCTCTCCCTCTATCTCTCTCTCTCTCTCTCTCTCTCTCTCTCTCTCTCTCTCTCTCTC